>NW_015113511.1:226258-244596 GCF_001443285.1 Poecilia latipinna | reverse complement strand
AGCAGTGACTGACCTGCTTCGCAGGTCAGTCACTGCTCTCCTTATGCATTGCTATGGCATGCCCCAATAAATGATTCAAAACTAAAAAAAAAAATCAAAGAACCATCATATCTGTTAACAAACTGTTAAAATATCAATGCTTCGATTTTCTCAAAGTTAAATGTTAAGCATATGTTTGCCTTGAATATAATTTGGCGCAGTACAGATAAAGCTGCTGTGCTTTGATGGATAAATTAATACTTAAGCACGCAACTGTGATCTCGAAGGTTCTAGAGGACCACACAAAATTGTCTGGCGGGCTACATTTGGCCAGCGAGGCCCGAGTTTGACAAACGAGTGTTCAAATATTATACATCTGGACTCTGCAGAAACATGTCTTTTTTTTTTTTTTGCTTTCTACTATGATCACTTTTGTTTTTGACACGTTAAATGAATGTTCAACAAATATTTATGCACATTTTTTTTTTTTATAGACCAACACGCGGATCTTAAAATAGCTAAAAATTTCATGGGCAACCACCAGAGAGAAGCTGAAACCTGATCCATGTAATGTCTTTTCTGCCAGTGATGAGTCTAGTAGCAAACATTTTGGACATAGCAGAGGCAAAGGGGTGTTGAGGCTGATTAAGACCCATGTAATGTGAATCTAAACAGGAGTTATGGACGGTTTGAATGACAGTTTCAACATCTCGCACCATTAGAAAAGGCTTGATTTTTATGGAGCGAGTAGAGAGAGAGAGAGAAGTTTTTAACTGCAGGATGAATGTCCTTATCTGATTTAAAATCAAGAGTTACAAATAATTTTGCAAAACTTGCAAACAACAAAACACGTGCAGCACACCTTTGAAACTGCGGGGTCATTCGGAGCTCCTCTTATTGACTCCTTCATCCTGAGCAAAGTACACACATGCCATCAAAGTCAGCAAAACAGCTTTCCTACAAAAGCCGGAGGTATTTGTGGGCTTAATTACATTCATTTCACTCCTGGCATTTCGATGGTAAAACACTTAACGCAGGAATTTTCGTTCTCTTTGTACCCCATTGTAATGAATACAAACCCATAATTGTTTCACACCCAAAGGCACTAACTTGACTTTTAATTTTCCACTGCTTGCTTAGTAGCTGTGCCAAGTTTTCTTCAGGTAATACTGAAACTCTGACTCACAGGGGTGCCGGCCATGAGAGCGAGGCCATCATTGGATGGAGCTAAATTTATACCGCGCTCGCAAAGGTTTCCTGGTATTAAACGGTGACGCCGTGGAAGGGGAAAGGGATAGTGCTGGGCGCTGTTTTGTTGTTGTTGTTTTTTTTTTTCCCCCCTTCCTGTTTGTAATTAGAATTGCTATTTAATTATGTTTTTACTTAACAGCATCACAGCAATCAGTCAAATGTAATTAAAGGCCAAGCTCAAAAGCTGAAAAAAGCCACATCCATAACAGCTGCTCTTTAATGGTGAAAATCCTGTGTTGGTCTCCTAATTATTGCTTAACCATTGTCACAAAGGCAGCAAAGAGCAACGACTCTTGTGGGTTCGTACAGAAGGGAAAAATCAACCTCGGTGGCAGAGGGGGGACGAGCGCTCAGAAAGAAACGCACCGAGAGGAGAGAAAGTGACTCCTTGGCACGGAAAGACGCCGCGCTACCTTGTTGCTCAACGCTGAGTCACTCTCTGACATTTTGGGACGGTTATCCGCATGTATAACCACAGAAAAAAAAGGAGCATAATCACTGCAGGATTTATCTTAGCTATTGTGGTGCTAATTAGAAACAAATGAGCTTTGTTGTTGAATTGCATACTCGTACATTTTTCCTGAATATAAAGTTTGGCCTTTTTTGGGGGGGAAAGTGGTATGGGGGGAAAAAGGGGGAGGAAATCTGCTTAAAAACCAAGAAAACAAAATCACGGCAGCTTTATAATGAGTATGAAAACCAGCTGTGATGTCTCCGGCTTGCGCGGGAAGCCGTTTTACCGAGACGAGCTGGGATCTGACGTGTAGGGTTAGGGTTCAAACTGCATTTGAGGCCTTATCGCTACGGTTTTTCAAGGGCGCAACACTTTGCAATCTTGCTTTGTGGTGTCATATTCCTCCTGTGTAGCCGCTGTAGAGAATAGGATTCATGCAGGTTTCATTTCACAACAATCCACAAGCCGTTTAGTCTCAGATTTGTGACAACTCGTATGCTGCTCATGCTTAATCTAACCTACAAACTCTGTTTTTTTAAATATTATTATTATTTCTTTTATACAAGCATTCTCAAAGATCACCCCGATTAACAAGAAACAGAAAGCCGGGAGACAGATTTCTCCTGATATCTCCAAATGATACAAGTTATAACTTATTGTTTTGCGGCTAAAAAAAAAAAAGAAATCCCACATTAACCGTCTACACGCTGCTCTTCTCATCATGAAACCTGGCACGTTAGTGCTCACTAACAGCTCAATGAGTTTATTTTGCATTTACAGTTTGCACTTTGATTAAATCACTCAGTGATTAACACTGAAGAATGTGTGGCAGAATGCGGTTGTGTGCTTTGGCAGAGCAGCAGCAGAACAAGCTGCATTCCTCAGCTTGAACGCTTGGGAGAGCCCGTCTGCTCTCTCTCTTCCTCCCTCTCTCTGTTTCTCTCTCTCTCTCTCTCTCTCTCTCTCTCTCTCTCTCTCTCTCTCTCTCTCTCCGTTTTAAGTGCAGCGGCAATCACTCTTGCTTGTACGTTGCGGTTTCATTTGCTTGTTTTGACAAGAGTATTAGCTTACAAGATCCCACCTTTTAAGTGTGGGAGCATTTGGAAATAAACAGCGGCAGCATCATGAGAAATTAATGCAACAGCAGCAGGCAGGAAATAATGTTGACAGATGTTCTAATCTGTTGCCGCGTTGTTAAAGTCCCCGAGGTGAAAAGCAGAATCGGTTAATCCGGCTAATGAGGCAAAAATAATGCTCGGAGCTGGAGCCAAAAGTTCTCAATCAACCTTTTTTTTTTTTGCTCGTCTCTTTTGCTTTTGTGTGCCCAGTTTTTCAGACACAAGACGGAAAAGTGAGACCAGGCCAAGAAAAAGCGTCAAGCTGTCTACAGCGTAATGAGCATCCGTGTTCTTATTTTACATCTGCGACCACTCTGTTTGGGTGGTCGTGCCATCCGTGCTTTCCTATTTAGGTGCACAAACATGAGAAGTGTTGGAAAATCTAATCAGGGTTCAAAGATATTGTGTTTTTGTCTAAATAAACACATGACCTTTTCTTTTTCTTTTTTTTTATAGCAGACATTCACCAAACAACTATCAGGTCTACTTACATCCTAAACGGCCCGAAAGGCCGAGCTGCATTCACATTAGACCCCAAGATGGATTCCGACAGTGTCCACTTTTGACAAGTGGGGAATGGAGTACACGGATAAAGAAGACAGAAGTACTTATTCAAAAAGTGACAGGACAGCACGTGCAGAAAGTGAAAACCAGCACTGTTGTGTGCATGCATGCATGCATGCGTGTGTGTGTGTGTGTATGTGTGTGTGTGTGTGAACGCGTAGCAAGATGGAAACGTGCATGTGGAAATCTGCTGTTTGGCTCTCAGCGCCGTGCCAACACTGTGACAGATTGCTGAAAGACAGGGCGGTGCAAATAAAACACTAATGACACTATAATGGCTCATTAGCTTATGATGTGGGCAGCATTGTGTGCACGCATGTAAAGACGTGAGCACGCCCCGAGAGAGTGTGTGTGCGTGCGTGCCTGTGCGTGAGAGAGAAGAGAAGGAGAGGGATGAAATGCCTGCAGTAGGAGTGTGTTCCCAGGCTAACCTGACTAGGTGAGACTCTCTGGCACCAGCCTTGCAATGCAGCCTGGGGGGGGAGCCGTACAGTGCTGTAGCCTACAAACTTAGGTATGCACACGCACACACACGCACCCACGCACACACACGCACGCACTCACTCCTATTTATTAAAAGCCCCGGGCCGTTCAGGTTGTGCTTTTCTTCTTTTCATATCTTGTCCGACGGTTTCTTTTCAAAGCACCACATGGCAATTACTCTTGAATACTGTTTTTTACATTCTGTAAGTGCATGTTTCACAATCTGCAAATAACACACTGGCGATGCGCTACATGACACCTCGCTCTTGGAAGTCTGTGGGAAAGCCGAGACCCTTCTGTGTCGCTCCCCGTTACGGCGGTGTGACGCCTTTAACTCTCCGGTTAAAAGGTAACCTCCTGCTTGCTGTAGCGAGTCACGGGGGTCAGGTCTCTTCATGTGTTTGACATTATTAGCAGAGCTACCATGTAATCCAGACTCAATCCTCGAGCCAATGAGACTTTATTGGGGGTAAAGGGTGATGGTTATGGAAGCTATTAGACAATAATGGAATAAACTCCGTCCCTTAACTTATTCGGCCCCAGGAGGATTGCCCCGCTGCACCGAAGCTCTTCATCAGCAAGTATTTAGGCAGAATTGGGGAGCTTTCACTTAAAAGTCTTATAAACCACGTTCAGAGTTACGGTTTTGCGTCTTTCGCCTCAAAGAGTGCTTTCCCAGGGTTAGTGTGAAGGGAAAGACTCGCTGAACTTGTTCCACAAATTGCGACCACAGAGTTCAATTGATTTAATTGAGGTTTTATATGTCAGACCAACACAAAGCAGTGCAAAACGATACAGTTTCCAAAACTAAATTAACGCTTTGTGTAACCACCTTTCACTGCAATGATAGCGGCATGTCTTTTAGTCTCTACTAGCTTTACAGATTTAGAGAGAGGGATTTTATTTATTTATTTATTTTATTTTACCAATTCTTCTTTGCGAAATAGCTAAAGCTCAGTCAGATTTAATGGAAAATGTTTGTGAACAGCAATATTCAAGTTTTGTCATGGATTCTTGATTGGGTTTAGTTAGGCCATTCAGAATATACTATGAAGAAACGCGTTTTCTTTTGCGGTTGCCCGTCTTTTTTTCACCCATCTTTCCATCAGCATTGATGGAGCTTCTGAATAAGACCGTATCTGCATCCTGATGCTGCCACCACCACGTCACCAAGTGGACACACGTGGTGGCTACGTGCTTGGCATGTTTTGGATGCGATGCGCTTTCTGGTGACTATAGAGCTTTGCATTTGGGACTACAAGTTAATTTTCTGTCTCACCTGATGAGAGCACCTTCTTCCACAAGCGTCTTTCCTTCAAATATCACTTTTCCCCCCTCTCTACTCTTCCACAAAGACCAGATTTGCAGTGCTCCTTTAGTCTTCCTGATGCTGTTTGTGGACTAATGTTCTCTAACTAACATCTGAGAGGTTCAGAGAACAGCTGGATTCATTCTGACATAAAATCACTCATTGGTGGGATTTGTTAGTCAACCTTATTTAGAGACATCAGAACCAAAACAGGTCATATAAGCATGCCACACTTGTGATTTTTCTCTCAAAAAAAGATATTTCAAAGCATTGCTAATTTTCCTTCCACTTAACAAATATGCACAATTTTGTGTTGGTAAAGTCCAAATAAATTACATTCAAGTTTGTGGCTGTTGCATGACAAGACGCGGAGAACTTCAAGGGCCTAAACTGCTTCTGCAAGTCACTAACGCTAAATGAAAAAGATATAGTTGCCTTTTCCATTTTACAATTTGCACTTGGTGCATATTGAGCTTACATTTAAGTAGAAAGTTGTGTGACTTTTGTACAAAGAGAGCAAAGTGGGTATGTTTTCAGTCGACCATCACTGCAACAAATTACTCCATAAAAAGAACAAAAACAAGTTGCATTCCTGCTGACGGCAAAGTCGCATCAGAGATACTTAAAAGACTCGATTATGATGAATCATATGTCTCCCAATGTAAGAGTGTTATTATCCGTCATTACCATCAAAGATGGCGCACTGATGATTGTTTGTTAAGAGACCATAATTACAAGGGAAGCGACCCAAAAGGCTTTGAAATGTCTTAGACTATATGATTGTTTTGAAAATCCAGCAAAGGTTGCCTGCTCTCTCTCGGTCTGCTTCAAATATTCCGATTTTTTTTGTCCCGTTTTTTCCCGTTAATGTGGCAAAAAAAAAAAAAAAAACAATCACAAAAATGCCTGCTGTTGTTTCATATTATCCGCAAAGAAAGGTGACAACATTGATAGAGAGTTCAGTCTAACCTGCGCCGGTCACTAGGAGTCTGTGGTTGGGCGTATTTTATTTCCTGAGAATGTAGCACGGAGGCTAAGCTCCTCATTCTACTGGAACGTGTTTTCCTTTCTCCCTGTTTGGACACACAGCAGACAAGTGGAGGTTATGACAACACCCGATGAGGAGCCAAAAGACTTATCCAACAAGTAATTAGGAGCGGGGTCAAGTTGAGAGAACTAAGCCCCCTAATTCCTGCTTCAATGCCGTGGGTGAGGTAAGGCCCAACTCCAGATCCTTTACCTCCTGGAAAAAAAAAAAAAAAAAACTAACTAACTAAAACGCAACAAGAGGAGAGAGGGAATGTGGTGACTTTTGAAGTAGGGTAGAGGCTTTGGCATAATTTGGTTCCAGGCTTCCCCTGAAAGTTAATTACCTCTTTAAATGAGCACAAACTCAGTATATATGACAGCTTTTTCTGCTATTAACAAGCACTTTTTCCATATTTTTCTTTTATCGTTCCCCCCCCCCCAACCTTACGGCTATCTCTCAATTTGTTCCTGTGAAGAGTGTGAAAATCTGAAGAGATTTTTTTTTTATTCCTTAGAATATAATTTAGAATAAACTTGAAAGACAAAACTCCTGTCAATACAATAAATCAGTTTTTTCTTTTATTATTAGTATTATTTTCAAACGGTCCTCAGTAACAGGTTATTTTAAAATTGATCTTGTAAAAAAGGACCCAACTTAATTCCTATTGAATGCGGCTCTATGCTCCCTTTAAGGTGGCTGTCGCTTTTAAAATATGACAGATTATGACCAAAGATACATAATTCTAATTTATTAAAATAATAGATTGACCTTTCCTTCATGTAAACTGTGGTCAGAATTTACTTTATACTGGTCGTCCAAAACGAGACAGGCCACCAACAGAATATATATTGGTGAGATATTAAAATTAGGGGTGCACCGATTTATCGGCCAGCCAACTTATCAGTGCTGATTTCCTTAATTTTGAGAGATCAGTGATCGGCTGATTTTTACATGTAAAGCTGATCTTATCCATCGATGTTATCAACCTCGGCAAAGGTCTAAAAATCAACCGCTGTGCTTTTCTTTTCTCCCGTGAGAGAGGTTTGACTGACAGACCGGCCGACCAGGACAGACAGCACATTTACAGTTAACATTAGTCACCCCACTATTATCAAGTCAGCAACTTTCTTAATATATTGAGCAACATTTCAGACAAAAAACTCGGCCAGAAGACTGCAATCGGTGCACCCCTAATTAAAATGTAAAAAATTCTGATGCAAATTTTATCTTATCATTCCCCCTCGTGATTATTTAACAGATAAAATGTGTTATTCCAAGGCGGCTTTTGAAAAATAAGCCAGTCAATGCTTCGAATGGCACAGAGGTAAAACAGGCGCATGGTGCGCCATCTTGGTGTTTCAACTATTTTTACATTCTCTGTTTCATGACAGCGTAAACCAAAACATAATGCCTCAAAACATAACAGAACAGGGATTTATCTGTGGAAATTGCGTTACTTATAGATCAGTGGAGAAGCAGGTTGTTTAATAATTTGAAACATTTTATTTTAAGAAAAAAATTCCACTTGTAAGATGCTGATTAGTGATGGGTAGATGATGGGTAGAAAGCACTAAAATTGACCCTTGAGGAACACCATACTTTAGAGGTCTGGCCCCAGAACAGGATTCATCAAGATGAACAGAGAAAGTTCTGTTTCCCAAATAAGATTTAAACCATTTGAATACTGACCCTCGCAGGCCAACACAGTGTTTTAATCTGAGTAAGAGAATCTGATGATCTACAGTGTCAAATGCAGAGCTCAAATCTAGAAGTAATAAAACTGCAACGTTGCCTGAATCAACTGTTAAGAGAAAATCATTATACACTCGGAGCAAGGCAGATTCAGTGCTATGAGCAACTTTAAACCCAGACTGAAACTTCTCAGTTATATTATTATCTTTTAAAAACATTTCAAGCTGAATAAAAACTGGCCAATCTGTATTAAATACCGTAACTTTATTGGCACTCAGGTAGAGAAGAAACGCGGAGACAGTTTTTACCAATCACACGGTCAATCAGGACGCAGAACGCTGTGGGGGAAAAAAACTGCACAAAAAAATCTGCGAAGCAGCGATACCGTGAAAAGTGAACCGCGTTACAGCGAGGGATCACTGTATATGAAATAATTTATAAAAAGCAACTGAGTAATTTGTAGAATGGCTGTATATCTGAGTTTATCTAGGTGTATCTGGGACTTCATTCTCATGCATTAGTAATGCATTAGTAATGCATCATAATGCCTCAACATTGAAAAGGTGGATTTATTTAAATATACAGTTTAGTCAAACATATGCGACACTTAACCTGCAGAATATAATATGAAAGTGAACTAAAAGTCAGTTTCAGCTGAATTTGGATTCAGATAGGTCAAGTAGAAACTGACAAGAACCGGATGAAACAACAAAAATAAAAACAAATTTATTTTCCAATATAAGATCAAAATGGTCCCAACTGAGGAAACCTTTCCTTTGAGGCTGCTCCATAGTTGATGCTGTAAAAGATCAAGAATTCGTTTGGCAAATGCATTTGACAGATTGGCTTCCTTACAAACACAGTTTGGCGCGTTAATGTCATTTTGAAACAGTTCCTGTATTGGTCACGTGACTTGCTGAAACCAATACGCGCACCGACACGGGTTTTGGTCTGTGGGCTTGATCCATGCGTCAACGCATCGGTGTTGCTGGACCCATCACTAATGCTGATTATAGAGAGTTATACATAAATATCCCCCCTCCAACGATTTTTTTTTTTTTTTTGGAACGATAACGGCAAGTTAACTAACCACTAGTTACCAGGTACGTACTAGTTATAATCTGTTTCTGTTTTTAAGTGTTCATAAAAATTGGCTGGTGATGAAAAACCTCTATTTACACTTTAGGCTAAATGTTCCTTTTGATGGTGGCGCTGCAGAATGTGCAGCCTGTCTGTGAGTCTAAGGACTTCATGTGAGCCCTGGTGAAAAAAAGAAGAAAAAGAAGAAAAACACCCATGATGTTTTCATAGCCACAGCAGGCCTGTGCAATTGACCTTCTCCCTGGCTTTCATGTGGCACAGTCCTAAGCCTCACCTCAAACCCACAACATGCTCCTAAATCAGTTGCTCAGGACAGACGCAGCGACGTTTATTATACCTGAAGCGACTCAAGGGTCAGCAGTGTGATTTGCAAATTTACCGTACACAACGTCGTTGCCCTACGCCTTCATTTTTATTTTATTTTTTTCAGATTAGCCGTTGATCTCTTCGTGACTTTCTTTCTAAAACTCATTCGATCTTACGTATGCAGATTGAAACAAGAAAGAAAAAGCAACTAAAACGCCATTCTTGTCAAGAAAATGATTGTGGTCTTGGTTAACGAATCTTGCTGCGCGTTTGAGCGTGAGGGCCGGTCTCGGCGTTTTGGGGCGTGCCCGTGCGTAGCCGCGGTGGCGGAGGTCGTCGCGATGGATTAGACTGGACTCGGAAGAAAAATGGGAAATAGTCTTCTGTCTCATAAAAATCCATTAAAGTTTACTGATGAGACTAATGTGTGTGTTTAAAGTAAATTAGAAGGAGGGGGCGGGAGACGCCATGCTTTGAGGGAGAGGGTGATGAAAGGTTTGCATTAATGAACATGGTGGATAAACTTCTGTTTTCCATTTGGACAAACCGCTTCCTCTCAAGCTCAATGCACTAAAACCACAAAAGCACACAAACACACACACACATTTAGTACCTGCTTACAAATACTGTATATTCTGCAAACTGACAATCCCTCTGCAACACACTCAGACACAGACTCTCGACCCGGCCTCCCTCACAGCAACGTACACATGTAAGTCATATACTAACCAGAGTAGGCCTGGCGCCTGGGGTAAGCAGCCTGAAATTGCCCCTAAGAAACCAAATCCACTTTATCAAACTGCCAGATGTCACTACCAATCCTCCTCCTGAGGACTCTGCTTTCACCAGGCAGGAGCACAGAGGAAGCACTGATTCTCCTGAAGAGAAAGAGAAAGGGGGGAGATAGTGACACAGCAAAAAAAGAAAACGGGAAAACTTTTTTTTTTTTGGTAGATTCATCATCTTTCATTAGATTATTTTTATTTCAACCACTTTTAAAAGATGTATCTTATAACTGCAAATATGTTGTTTGTGTAGCCAAGCTTTCAAAGAACAATATAACCTCTACGCACCTTTACTCCCAAAGCTACATTCAGTGTTTTTAGATTTATTTCACCCCAGCATCTGAAAACCCAAACCCAAAGCTGAAGCCAAAATGATTTTCAACTACGCATACTTGAGATGACAGTTCTTGTGCCGCACAGTATTTTTCAGTCAAAGTGTAGCCTGTTTTTATTTCCAGTTCAAAAGAATCAAGCTTGGCATTTTGAATACTCCGACCTTTTTCACTTGTAATTACATAAATAACAAGTGGAGGAAGCCTGCAGCACTTTTCAGCTATTTCTACTTTTTTTTTTTGGGGGGGGGGGGGCCCTTTTAAAAAGGAGTGGCGACAGAGCAACAAACAACATATGAATGATTTTCAAGAAGCTGAAGATAGATTTATGGTTCATTTATTGAACTGGGCTTGATGGAACATGCGCCAATCACGCCTGCCCCTGCACATTGGCCTCACGTGGTGGTCGGTAGCTGGTCGGTAGCACCTCCAAATTTTTTTTAACTTGGCACATTTCACTCAAAACAGGCCATTTGGAAGGTGGTCTTATACTGGCATTTACTGCATATAAGCCATTTATGAGGGCTATATAAAAATCACGCCACTTCTTAAAGTGCAACTCTTACTGAGCCACTAACTTCGCTTAGCATTAGCATTTGGTTTTGATGGAATCTGGACTGCATTTGATCACCTGTTGGTCATAATCCAAAACGATGAGTGTGATCAGTGCTACACTGGATGATTTTACGTTAAATAGGGAAGAAATAAAACTCAGTTTGATTTTTTAAATTTTTTTTTACGCTTTCTTGGTTTCCCCTTAAAAGTAGCTAAAATTTCTTCACGACACTCTTGTGACTGTCATGTTTCGTTTCATCTCTTGACGTGGCTGTATCTTTTTTTTTTTTTAAGGTTTTGTTGGCTCTAGTGGCCTTTATTTGAAAGTAGTTTGACAGGAAAAAGGGCAAGAAAAGGGGAAGATATGCGGCAAATGTCACCAGGCCAGGAATCGAACCTGCGACCACCACCACGAGGACCAAGGCCTCAATACATGGGTTGTATTTTGCCCCTGCGCCACCACAGCACCCCAACATAGCTGTATCTTAACACCACCCACCCTCTTTTGCCAGCCTGCTGCCAATGGGGGCTCCACTCTTCTCCCACCTGGAGGTTGCCTCCTGCTGCCTTTGTGGGGTTGTAGACAAGGTAGCCCCAGCAGACAAGACTCAACCTGCATCAGGTGCATGGTAGCAAGCCCCCCAACCAGGCCAGGTTCCAGGAGGGTAACCCAGACTTCTCATCGCAGGTGAGGTTTTCTTAACCATGTGGCCAGATAGCTTTGAGAGTTTTAAAACAAGAAGACTTTACTGAATTGTTTAAGGCACACGATAAGATGTTTCCTGAAGACCTCCCCTCAGAGGTTTATATGGAAATTCCTACTGGAAAGAGATCCTGGGGAAGATCCAAATTATGCTGGAGGTTCTTCTGGCCTGGAAAAAAAAAAAGAAAGAAACTTGGGAGAGGGATTTATTAATTTTGTTTCCTGGACTTATTTCCAAGGCCGACTCTCCGAAAAGCAAAAGACAATGAAAGGAAGGATTGAAGGAAGTTTTTTTGTTTTTCCAACTGAATGTAAGTTAGAGTGACCTTCCAACCTCAAAAATGTGAGATTGGAAGATCCTCCACGAAAACCAGATACCAGTGGAAACACGCAAAATGTTGGTTAGCTTTGATTGCTGTTATAGCAATAAAAATCTTTCCATTCATAATTGGGAGGATATGAATCATTTCTAAAATCCTAGTTTTGATGAAAAGAAGAAAAAAAAATGAATTGATGCTGCTACCTTGATGCCTGTTTCCATTCATACATTACACAAATGCAAGTACAGAAATGCATTTTTGTTAGAATGAAAATATTTTTATATCTGAATTGGCCACTTTAGACTTTTAGACATTTCAGTTAACTCATTGAAGAAGTAATAATATGTTAAAAACTAAAAAAACAAAGTATTTTAAACAAATCCTACTTTGATTGCAGTCACCAGCTAACTTAAGCTACAGCACTCCTGACACAGTTTCAGTGTTCACACGCTCATGCATATAGTTCTAAAATCTCATCTTTTTTTTTGACTCAAGCTTACAATCATTGTTTTCTTTATTTTTTACTTATAAATGGTAAATTGTACAACACATTTTTATTTACAGGGAGACAAAACTATCAAATGTGCCTGTTTGGCCCGTTTAAAAGTCGCTTCAATTCACTTTGAATACTTTTCAATGTCGAATGTGTTTCATGCACGATACCGTGTTTTGTTTTTGCAATCTAAATAAGGCGTGCACAAAAATGAATTTTCCAAAAAGGTAAATTTGTGTTCATAGCAACATGACCGCGGTTGCTGGAGACGCCAAGCAAAGCAAAAACATTTTTCAAAGTCCAACAGCTCCCGTAAGGACTCCAGCGCCTTGCTCAGATTGAACAGGAAGTGAGAGGTAATTTGCCGTGAGCTCTGTCCAGCTTCAGAGCTCCCAGACTTTGTGTCGTCCAATTAGAAGTGGAGTCGCATGCTCACAGAGACACGGAGCCAGCGGGTCACAAAGTTGAAACAGACTCCTGCCGTCCCCAGACAGATGTTGATTGAGTTCCTGGTAATCTGTTGCCTAAAATCACTCGTTCCCCATTTTCAGGCTTTTCCTTTTTTTTTTTTTTTAAATTATTATTATTTAGAATCCATGTGTTTTATATAAATCTGAACAATCAGCCGCAAGCGGGACAGCCAGAGAAAAAGACGAATATCGGTTTGAAAGCAAAATACTTTGTCATGGGTGCTTTGAGAAATGGAAATGGGAAATGGGGACATGCAATAAGAACAATATGGTTTAAATCAAGTCGGCCTTATTTTACCATTATGTCACTAATTGCATTTCTTGCTTTTCCATTCTGAAAATAGATGTTTTCTTCGGTGGGAGAGAGACATTTTAACGCATTTTCATGCCATAATTAATTAGTTCCACTTAATGGCCTGGAAAAGGCCCCTGATTGTACTAAAAACATGCTATCTTTCCCCATCACATCCAGACACAATCAGTTACTGATTGGTCTTCTCTGAGGAATCAAGGGTTTATAATGTTACATAGCTAACATTAAGCTGAAGGTTACCGTCTTTTGTTTGTTTCTGGAAAAATGCTACGTTTGTTTAAACATGACACGATTTGGCAAGGCGAACAACTTTTCATACTTTGGTTTGGAAATGCTACTAATGTTTCTCGTCTTTACGACGGATGCTTTTCAAAGACGTCATGCTGCTGAAAGATAAATAAAAAAAAATAGGGAAATAAAATCTTACCTGATTCTGTTTTTTCATCCGTTGTCCTACCTCCGATTTCTGATATGCAACTTTAACCTGTCACACTTAATTCATTACGTCTCAGTGTAGGGACTGACAGTGCTCTTATGTTAGGCTATAGAGAGAAAATATGTCACCAGGATTTGAATAAAAAATGTCTTACTAGTTTAAGCATATTCAAATTGTAAATCAAATACCCACTGACTGGGACAACTTCTATCAACAATGCAGGCCGATAGAAATGTATTTCCCAGCATTCTTCAATCAGTACAGGAGCACTGTTAGTTTAGTACTGCTGGCATTGCTGACTGATTTAGTACAAAAAGTGGAAATAAGTCTTAAGGAAAGACGAAATAGCAACTTCTTTAGGAGAATCTTTAGCCTGGCACTTTTTCTTTTTTTTATCTAGAAGTATTAACTTCTTCTTTCAAATGCAGACGTGGTTAATGTCGATGTTGCCGTCATCTTCTGATACAAAGTGAGTTTTTAACTGATGGAGAAATAGGCAAATAAAATAAGTATTTGGAGTTGTTTATCTGAGCCTTTAATCCACATCAGCTGGTCCTGGAGGACGGATCCGATGGCCTGGGCCGAAGACGACGTCTACTACGCTGAAACAACTTCAGTTTCTAAAACATCAAAGCGGTTCATGCAAATGCTACTTTGTTAAACTTTAAACTGACATTATGTTTGCATGAATCAGTCAGTTAGGAGGAGCCACCATTTGTACTGACAAATGAAAATGTAAGCAGCTAAATAACAGAAATACAAGGCCATGTAAAGATCTATAAAAGACTTTTCTTGATTATGAGCAACATTCTTTGCTCTGAGTTTAGCATCAGCTTCTGGGAACAACTGGTTTGGATTTGTAAGCTAGTTTATAATTTCTACATTAATTGCTTACATATATTTTGCAGCACATCCCCCTGTGACGTCGGCAATGAAGAAACTGGCAGCACAATAAAAAAAAGGTGTGAACGTCTTTCATTCTGATGTGATAAATCCCTTTTTAACACAAGTGTTGACGCTTGATTGACTCGTTTTTTTTGTTTTTCAGTCAATGTCACCTCTCAAGCCTTTGGCACTTCCGCGTTGGCTTCAGCTTTCTGGCCTGGAGGCTGCTGGTTAAACTTATCTGCTGTGTGAGTGCCAAGCTGCCCGACTGCCGCCTGTGGCTTGCACGGGGGGCGGGGGTGGGGATGGAGGGAATGACACACAATCGCACAGAGACTCTTAACTACTCTGACAACAACAGTTGATTCATGCAATTTTCCCATCGTACACAGGAAGCGGCTTCTCAGGATTCCCATATTCCCAGGATGCCACGGGTAACATGGTGTTTCCTTACCACCTCTTCATCTTCATCTTTATTCCCCGTCTCCCCCTTGTTTGTTTGTTTCCCTGATGTTTTTATTTAAGGCATCAAAAGACACCCCCCACTTGCTCCCTCCCTTGCGACATCCCCTCAAAGCCCCAGAGCAGTCAGAATGATTTGTAAACTTCAAAAGACTAAGAGCCCCAGCCTGGTCTCCTCTGCTCATTTAGGTAATTCAATAAGCCAGGGGGGACAAGCGCAGCGGCACACTGCTTCCCCTCCTGCCCTCTGTACCCTCGCTCTTCCGAATGGAGCCTCTGTGGACTATCTAGCACACATGTCAGTCTGTAATGGAGAAAGACTCCGCTATAAGGAAGGATCCTGTAAAGGAATACTTCATGCCGTATTTGTTTAAAAAAAAAAAGAAAAAAAATCAAATTTAAGTGTGTTTAGATTAGCAGCCAAGTGGTCCTGAATCCTGCTTTCTTTGCCTTCGTCTCTCGTTTTACTCACATTGAAAGCAGAGTGCGTGATCGTTCGTTCCCCCCCCCCCCCGCCCTGAAGCGCTTTCGTTCTTACATCACGACAAAAGAATGTGAATTAGGCCCCGTATTAATGTGTCTGTGTTTGATCTGACAACCTTATGAAGCAGAAGTGGTCCGACGGAGAGACCCTGGGGAACTCCTCTGTGTTGCTGTCACATCTCTGCCTCTCCTCGGCAAACGCTTTATCAGCCAGATCAGTGTGTGTGTGTGCGTGTGACGGCTCAACGAGGCACCAGTGCCATTAACGAAATCAGCCCCCCAACGACTCTCCTCTGCTTGTCGAGACAGAGGTGGCGGCAGGTTTATGCAGGCAGCGCCACAATGAGACCAAGTCTGTAAATGCTGGGAGGGCATAAATCTCTATCTTTATCAAAACCACACAGAGACATTGGTGGCCACTCCCCACTGTGGGCTCCCTGTAACCATCAAATCTGCATCTGATAAGCTTGCCCACTCCATTTCGCTGGTCCCCATCATAGACGGTTCATACTGCCGGACCAGGCTTGGAGGTGGGGCAGGGGTGGAGAATGCTTAAAAACCAACACACTCTGAAACAAGCCACAGAAAATGATTTGAAATTGCATGACATGTTGCAGCTCATGTCGAAACACAAATCACAGTCTTTAGACCTCAGTGAATCAGTTTATTGTAAATAGCAATTAAAGAAATTGGTAGCGAAAGGTGGTGGCTGCCACGGTTGAAACACTGTGCCTTTTGTCTTTAATAGACTATTTGAAAAAGAAAAAAAACAAAACAAAGAGTGACACCTTGATCTGCAGAATATTTCCTCAGCTTTTAAGTCTTTCCACACCTTTTTCCACATCCTGAGCTCGATACATGGCTCGTGATAAACTGCAAACTTTCATGAAACGATGGATTCCTTTTTTTTCCCCGTTCTCCCACAATTGTCAGATTTGTGAAGGATGTATCTAATAGTCGTTATGTAAACACTTGAGCTCTGCAGCTTCCCCAGAGTTACTCTGTGTTTAAGTGCATTGCCAAGCGTATAGGTAGGCCACACTCTTTCCATCTCTGGATATTCAAAGCTTGAGATATTATTTTATCACCCAACCCTGGTTTAAACTTCTTCACTCCATTTTCCATGATCAATTTTTTTTCCCTCTTGGTCTTAACTAATGCTCTCTAACAAAAGACTACGGCCTTTACAGAACACCTGTATTTTTTACTGAGAACCAAATAAACACAGATTGACTCTGTTTACGAATTAGGTGATGTCTTGCACAGGATTTTATTAATGTCAGAGTGAAAGGGGCAGAATACAACAGCAAATATCACTTTCTTTTTATTTATATCAGTTTGGAAAATTGCTCTTCTAGTCGTGAAAAGTGCTAAATTTGATCCCAATTCAGGGGATCTGCATGAGTTTGAATAAAGAAAAACATAATGTTGTATCTCCAGGCTTTATTATTATCTAAAAGGGATCTCCATCAATCCAGTCCAATCTATCCATCTGTCCGTTTCCATATTGAAAGTCTCACTACTGTACAAAACATCCTTGCATAAACTTACTACGAACTCTTACATTTATGCAAAATAGGAGAAAAGGACTGAATGCTCCTTGAAAAATCAATAATTTTCACATCAGAAATGTGTAGCAATCTAGACTTCACAATTATGCTGGATAGCACATAAATTTACATTAAAATTCCTTGACATTTGCAGCTGTACTGTGATAAAAGTGTGTGAAGGTTCACGTGGTATGAATGCTTTTGCGCGACCCTGCGGTCTCCCTGGCTTGCCTCTCTCTCTCTTTCTCTCTCTCTGTGTGCCTGAGCCCACCTTCTAAGGAGGCAGTAAATGGCCCATTTTATCTCTTCTCTGTCAGCCATGACTGCAAGAGCACCAGATAGCAATCTAGAGGGGAAAAAAAAATGGAATAAAAACAATATAATCACCCCCACAATTCTTTTTACAGTTGTTCAAAAACCGTTCAAAGCAAAGTATGATTGAGATGAAATTGCAGAGCTTCGTCCGGAGGAAGGAAATGCTGACTTTGCCTCTTCCTCATTAACGCTGGAGCGCATACGGGCCGTGCGGTCCGCTGGCGCCGCCCCCATGGCCACGGTCAAGCAGGCTGGCACTGGACAGGTTTTTCTCCACAGTAAAAGTAACACGCACAGAATATTTAGATTGCGCTGTTCAAATATTTGTAGTGCCCGACACAGTTGCTGCCACCCAGAGCTGGCGAGTCGAAGACTGCCTGTAATTGATTTAATTATCAATAATTACCCAATGGTTTTGTGTACTCTCTGTAGTCCCATAGTAGTGGAGGGGTAGGGGGCTGAGGGGCGGGGGGCGTCAAAGTTAATGATGTGTTTCCATCTTAATTAATGCTGTGGTAAAGCTCAGCCGTACAAACACATGTAGACGTAATTTTGTGGCGACTGGCACAGATCGGCGCTGAGGGTGGCGGTCTTTCACGGGGTGTCATAAGTGAAAGGACCAATGCCACATTTTTTGTAGCCGGACTAAAACACCAAGTGTAAAATGTAAAAAAAAAACAACAAAAAAACCCCAAACAAAAACAAGACACAAATCTAATGTGCGTGGGCTCTTTGCATTCACGCAAGCTCCTGAGATGGGGTTGGTGGTTGGGGGGGGGGGTGGGGGGGGGGGGAGGGGTTGGGGGTAGCTATTAAAAGTCTCGAGTTCTAGCCTGTAAATGTCATGTTTGGTCAAAGATTTCCGTTTTTGCCTTCTAATTGGTGTCGGGGGGATTTGGGGTTTTGAAAGGAGAGAATGAAAAAAAGCAAGTGAGGAAAGCGCGGGGGG
>NW_015113511.1:215152-223080 GCF_001443285.1 Poecilia latipinna | reverse complement strand
GAGGGGGAGGGGGGGGGAGAGGTGGGGGGCGGGGCGGGGGGGGGGGGGGGGGTTTGAAGGCCGGGTGGGGTGCTTAAGCTCATAAAACTGCAGAGTTGCATTGAACCCAAACGGAGTTTTAATGGTTCCAGCTTCAGGAAAGCACGACTCGGGTCACTGAGACTGGAAAACGGGGTTGCGCTAGAATAATAATTCCCCACTTTGATTTGACAGCACAAGAAAAATATTGTGTCAACACATAAAAGGGGGTACTGGTGATCATAAACTACATTTACTGTTCAGGACCGTTGAGCGGGAGGTGTTGCTGACATGAGAACGTCAGTGTGGGAATGAAGAAAAGCTGGGTCAGGTTTTAGATCTGCGGAGACGTATAAAGAAGAAGTCTTCGACTATTCAACAGACTCCTTATGTTGGAGCTTCAAAGGTGACAGTGAGCTGTTGTCATAACTCCCACTTGTGAATCTGAAGGCATTTCTCTCTCACACTGTGTGCACAAACACCCCCACGTCTCCCATGGCTCTCCTCTCTTACCCCCCCAGCCTCCCAGCTAGGTCTCGGTCTCGACAGTGAGTGGGTTACTCCACTGTTTACAATATTTCAAATTCCCTCTCAAGTGTTTGGTTTGGCAAGTTGTTCGGCCTTTTCCCTTGCAATTACAGGCTTGCTGGGTTTCTCAAATGGGGCTTTTGAAGAAATAACACTTTTCTCCCTAAGCTTAAAGGTGGTGGTGCTGGGTGGGGGTGAGGGGAGTTTGGCCAGCAGCTCATACAGTCAATCACACAGGCCGAGCCTGAGCACTGTCTGACGCACTTGGCTACTAAAATATCCTAGAGTCTCGCATGAGTGGAGACATAGATGTACACGCACACTTTATGCCTCTCAGTTTGGTCGGTTTTCAACTGAGTTGCAGAAATGTATAGATTTGATGTGAAAACTGTGAAATGCTTTTAATTTTGTAACTAAAAAAAAAACAACAACCAAAAACTAGCAGTGTGCCATGCAGGCTTTTATTTCCTCTTGCACTATTAGTGTGAGAATGAAAATATTATTATAATATAATATAATATAATAACATTATGTAACCCTTACACAATGTGCGTTTTCATTTCACAACCACTGCAAATTGTCCAGCTGACGTTTTCCATCATAGGAAAGCTTCCGCCTTTTTCTTTTGACATTTTTGCTACTATGATTTTGTAGAATCGTAGAAAGTTTTGAAAAGCAGCTGGCGGAAACAAGTAGTCTGAAGAGGAACGGGTGTAACAAGACATCAGGTTTAAGGCAACAAGATGACATGGAGTTTTTACAATACTTCAATAAATGAGTCATAAATCTGTAACATTCAGTCTTGGCATCAGAAGTCTATCGTGTGGTTTTGACATGTCTTACTGCCAAATAGACATGAAAAAAGTTTTACGTGTTTAGAGTAATAAATGTTTAATAGCTTGCAAAGCGTGTTTCAAGGATTCTTTGAGAGTTCTGTTTTTAAGCTGAGATCTGAAGAGATAATTTATTCAAAATGTGAGCAACAGGTGATGAAATGCAGTCTGGATTTCTCAAAAACAGATCCGAACGTAGCAGCTAATAGTTAGCTAGTTGCACATCTCTCATAGTGTTCACCAACCTTCACATCTTGTCTGTCACTTTATTAACCAATCAAGTAGACGAAAAGCATCTTTAAAAGTAACACATAATGAAGAAATTCACTGACATCTACCGGTCCAGAAAACCTTACAAAAGTATTTTTAAGGTTCTGAAACTTCAGCAAAACATCATTATTAAACACATTGTTGACACACAGAGAAACATGGAGCAGTGGTGGAAAGCAAGCTTCCCAAAGTGACTCCAAGAGAGCATCAATGACTCATCTGAAGCACCGCTGACCTCAACTGCGCCACTTAATTCAACAATAAAACAGAGAATGCACGAACACGGAGGGTTTCTTCCGCTCCCATTAATGGCCGTCCTCCATTGAGGCTGAATTAAAAATTCCTCCGCCACATTCTTCCATGTGAAAGAGTGAGTGCCAAGCAAATGCTTGATGGCCGCCAAGAATAACGAGCAGTTTAAGGGTCAATTGTAATTTAAAATAAAGAAAAATAATTACTTGAAAACTGGATTCTGTATTTATCCAGTGTATTTCTGTTTAATGTTAAGACTTGTTTTATGATCTGAAACATTCAAGGGCCAAGAAAAACGACGTCAAAGGAACAAATCCCTTTTCATGCCCATGTAGAAAGAACAGAAACTTTACAAAATTCTTACCGCTACTATACGGCATTGACACACGGTGTCAAATGTAAAATATTCACCATTTTGTATGGGGTGCAACAAAAACAGCTCCAACAAAGTAGTTAGATCAGATCAGGGAATTTATGCCTCACGTGAAAATTGGAGCTCAAACTTGTAAATAGTGTTAATTTTGCAGTTTTGAAAAACTGGCTTTTATTTTTGAGGCGACTTGTTTGGTTTGGTTTCATTTTGGAAGCTGATAAATTGGGAAACTGTTGCTGTTTTAAGCAGGCCTGCACCGGCTAATAGACCGATACGGATCAACCAGAGAAACGTCAGCTGCTGCTTGAAAACAAATAGGTTTTTAAACATGACAGTGGACCTCTGTATTTATGTAGAGAGGATAAAGTTAGCTTGTGGAAAACAATGGCATCTGATGCCTGCGATAACAAATTGAATCTAAGCAAGTAAAACTCAAAGTTCAGTGATTCACAAGACTTCGGTATTTGTTACAAGCTTATTTTCTTTTTTAGAGAGATAAAAAAAAAAAAAATGCACTTACAGCTTGTTACTAAATGTGTGCTTGAAAAGAATCCGCCGTCAGTAACAAACAGAATCTGATGGATAAAAAAATAAATAATAATTTTCAAGAGATTGTGCTGTTCATCCCATAGTGCTCAGTATTTCTTAAAGTTCAAAGCTTACAGTGAGCATCATGTTCTTATCTTCTGCTTAAGTTAGAACGAATGAGACAAAGAGGAGAAAGCGAGACGTGAGCGCTCAGAAATAAGATGCTACCGTTTATTCATTTGAAGTTGAAGACAATGAGTGATTTAAAGCACAAACAGCAGGTCGTTGCCGCATGACGTTCTAGTGATGATGTTAGATGGAATTACACAACTGCTCTGCTAAACTTTTTCTGCGAAGATTATGATGCCCAGTTCAGATGAAAGGCTCGATAACATCAACTTCTTTGGCCTTGCATTGTCAAGGGGGGGGGGGATAAAGGAAGAAAGGGGGGGTGAGTTCCTTACCCCGAGGCTAAGAATCTGCCCCCTCCCTGCCTCCTTCCTTCCCTCTCTACGCCCCCTCCACCCACACAAGGGAGTTACAAATCCCATTTACTCTGACTGGAGCCAGGAGTTGGCTTGAAAAGGCCAGGGACAAAAAGCGATTTTCCACGGAACAAAACCATTACAATGGTCCCACTTTGATCTGGGCCCTCCCCGCCTCCACCTTCTCCAGTCCTACCAGTGCCAATTGAACTTTGTCACCACGCAACTGTCATCCACGGAGGGAGAACCCTTCCCACTCTGAATGAAGCGATCCGCAGCAATTTACTCCAGACAGCGCTTTGAAGTGTCAGGGAGAAGTCAGGCTCTCGGACCGCGCCTCTCTCCCCGCCGCCTCGGCCCTTTTCTGTCCTTCTCCCCGCAAATTGAAATGGCCAGCGAGACAGCGTGGACGCTCCAGAGGGGGCAGCCGCAGAACAGAGGGAGCATTAAATGTCCGGCATTGCAGTTTTTCTCTCCCCTCCCTCCCATCTGAGTAACAGAGGCATGCAGCGCTGGCATGTGGATAATAAGCCATGGGGCCCTGCAACATCAAAAGCTTGGAGAGCCACTAAGAATACAAATGTGAGGCCTAATGGTACACTTCATTAATGTCCTCGCCATCAAAGCCCACTTTACTGACTTGGGAGATTGACTAATTTACACATTGTGGGAAATTGCTCCCAGCCATGCGTAAAACTGCCAGGCATTTATATGGAAAGACTCGGAGGAGGGAGGATGGAGGGGGGGGGTAAGTGGAAGGGACAGCCTGGGTTTTCTTCTATGCTTTCTTCATCTGTTGGAAGTGGCTGGAGGCCAAAGAGCGCCGTCACACATACAATCTCTGTGCCTTTGTTTCTGACTTGGGATAATCATTTACGGCATTTTAAACGTGCAACCTTAGCGTTCTCCCTCCTCTCTGACTCATCCTCGTCTCCTCTTTCATCTCAGGCACCGCCTTGTTTTAGTCATGTTTTCAGAAAGAATTTACAAAATGTTTATTTCTCTCTGGGAGTGTGATAATACGGGCCTCAAGTTTGATGTCAAGTGGAGCAGGAGCATAAAAGCGCACTCGTTAGCTTAGCTTAGCAATAAAATGTGGATCAAGAGAGAGAGAAAAAAGTGATTGGGTTAAATAAGCTGTTCAAACTACAGATATTATCAGAAAAGTGATGTCTTTGAAATTCTGATTTTGATGATTTATTTCTGCAGCTGCTCTGACCTTAGTTAAAACAAATTGCAATTTTAAAATGGTGATTTTATTTATTAAGGGGGAAAAAGAAGTGCCAGAGTGAAAAGTAAATGCCTCCAAGAGCTAAAAACGAATACCTGGTCTGTCCTCCTTAGCAGCAAGGACTCCCATCAAACAATCACTCGCTCCATTTTGGAAAATTGTTTTCAGACACATCGGAGGGATTTTGAACGTGAACAGACCGTTTGAAGTCATACCTCAGGTTAAGAATTGTATGTACGGCAAATTCACTGGCTAACTCCAAAACTTGCACAAAATGTTAGGGTGAAGCCATTTTAAGGTGGATTTGGTGTATTGTCCTGCTGCGCAACCAGCAGAATTTATGGTTCCATCAATAATGGCAGCACCACCTCATGTAAGACTGAGTTCAGTGCAACTCTGTGCACTTTATAACACATGACAAAACCTTTCAACAAAGTTAAACTTTTGTCTTGTCAGTCCACAGAATATTTGTCCAGAGATCTTTTTGGTCAACAGTGGACTTGGCCTTGGATCTCTCTCAAGCCAATTCTGTTTATTATTGCTGAACTAAGACTAAACATTAACGCAGACACTTGAAAACTGCATTTCATATTTACTTTGTTCATCTTTGCCTGTTGTTAAAATGAGGTTGGTAATTTAACCCTTTCATGCATAGTGGTCACTGCAGTGGACAGCTGTCTAAAACCCATTTCCTTGTGCTTCTTGTGGATTTTTATGTTATAAATGCACACAGACGACTGAAGTGGACACTAATGCATCATAAAATACACTATCAACTACTGGCCATCAGCTGCAAATGCAAGAAATTATTTTTTGTTAAATCCAATATGGCCGACAGACAAAAAAGCATGCCGACCGACCCGGTCCCTCCTTCTACTGTAGACGACACTTGAATTAAAAAAAAAACATTGTGTCATCAGATAACCTCTAAAGAACAATGCTACCGATGTATTTTTCAAATAACAACTTTGTATTTGGAGAAAATTACAATTGATCACCTAAAAAAAATAAAATGAAAATAAAAAATTATTTTTTTTTACAAAATTTTTCTTCCTACCTTTATTTTATGCCTTAAGAAAATAAAAAAAAATTTGAAAAAAATCCTGACCAAAAAGATCATAATTCATGCATGAAAGGGTTAAAACATCAAGGTTGATAATGTAATGAACCTGAAATTAACCCAGTTGATTCCAACAGGGCTGCATTTATTTTTTGAATCTGTATTTATGAATTTCACAGCATTTGGATTAGATTAAATTCAAAGTTACTCACCCAACCCGGTATTTTTAAGAGTCTTCCACGCCTTTTGTTGCCGTATCGGGCCAGAACTGTAAATTTCTCACAATGTTAAATGGATCCTCTGACGAATCCAGGGAAATCCCTCTCTTTGAATTAATTTTAACAATCACACACTCATACCCACAAAAGCTCCTATTACTGTCATCAGCACTTATTACAAGCCATAGCTGCACGTGGTCCCGTTTGTTTTACAGCCATGTAAAACCGTGCTGCGGGGATTTAAATGACAGCTTGAGATATTTTTTGTAGCAGCTGAGCATAAACTTTAGCACGAGCATGCCCTTTTCTTTTTTTTTTTTTTTTGCGCGTGTGTGTGTCTCAGAGGGATCTGGAGGGAGTTAACGCCTGGTTTCAGGCCCTGACACCTTTGATACAGAGCAAGTCTTTCAGCGGGAAAATTAGACGGTTTTAATTTGTCTTTTTGAAACAGTGTAGCCGGCCGCAGACACTGATGCCAGTTGCCGCTCTACTGAAACACTGAGGAGAATGTGAAAAGTGTGTTGAGTGTCTGTATATGTAAGCACAGCTTTGACATAAGTAAATACACGAGCTTGGGTGGAACACCTGTTTATGTTGGAGACTGAAGGGGCTGACAGACATTATAAAGGAGTTTTCAGCTTTTTCCATGTAGCAAGAAAGTAGCAACATTTTTTCTTTTTTTTTTTAAATAAGCTGAACTAGCAAAAAGTGTTGTGAGCCACTGGAGCGTGGACTGTTGGCAAGGAAAGGGAGCTTAATGTGTCTCATTTGCAATCTGCACAAAGTTTTGAAGTTGGCCCGGCCTGAGCTAGTGCACACTTCAGTCGCTGACTGGTCAACAGAGACGGCTTGAATATCGTGACTAATTCGACCAATTAAACTGTCACGGGCCTCCTTTTTTTTTTTTTTCCAACAGGCTGCTCATCCATAATGCTGTCCTCTGTTGCCCTGGCTTTTCACTCAGACTCTCTCCTTTCACAGTGGAGCGGAGGAGAGTGCCGTCTACGACAGCTTGGCTGGGCTCAGTCACAGATCAGGATGACTCTTCGGAATCTGAACCATCAGGTCAGTTTGGGACAATGTGGCTCGATCATGTTGGTGATTACTAGATTTACTGGCCATAAACAATTTTCATAAACGAGTTTTAGCTTGTTCAAAGACCTACCAAGCAGGAAGTGCTGTATTATGTAATATAAGAAGCAGTGGCAGTTCTTTATTAGCAGTGAAGCTTGGCATGATGACTTAAAAAAAAAAAAAACACACACAAAAACCCCAAAATAAAATGAAAAAAATACACAATAAAACAAAGAAACAACAAACAGCTAAAATTAATGTCTTCTATTCACAGAACACAGATCTCCAAAATCTCAAGCTGCATTTTAAAGGGTAACTTTTCCGAGCTGAATCATCCAGCTCAGATTGGAACCGGTTTGACTATTTTAGATTTTCCACATATAAATAATCAAATACTCCTTTCTAAGCATATGATAATTCAAATTAACCAATTTCAATAGTCTTACAGTCAGTTCTCAGTGGTTTGACATCAAAATTAGTAGTAATCATTCATATGAATCTGACAGATCATTTCTGTTTTTGAATGATCTTTGATCCTATAAATGTTCTCCAGATGACAGAAGGCTGACTTTGTAATTGTCTTTTTGAGTCTCTGGAGCTTCAGGTCTGAGTTCATCCCTCCCCTATATTTTGGGCCTGGTGGTTTCTAGCTGAAGTTGAGTGATTCTTGATCGTTCCTGTTTAGGTGCAAAAGTAATTACTCTGGCTTTGTTTCTCTTCAGCTGAAGAAAGTTAAGGCACTTTCATGCATCTGCTTGACATTTGAATGGGTTCATAGTGACCCGGTGACATTGCAATGTAGACCTGTGTATCATCTGCATAGTTATGGAAGCTAATCTCACAACTTGTAATGATCTGAGCTGGTGGGAGCATGTATGTGTTAAATAAGACAGACCCCAAGATGAAACCTTGATGAAACCGCTTGTGATTAAGCCTGAGAAAGCGCTACAAACCAACGCTTGATAATATTAAATGATCAAAAGGACTTCTGGCTTCAGTAGACTTCTTACAGTGCTGCTAATATTGCAAATATATTCTTATTTGGAAGCACAAGGTGA
>NW_015113511.1:192621-211294 GCF_001443285.1 Poecilia latipinna | reverse complement strand
TTAAGAAAAGACCTGATAAACGTGGAAGATGCTTCAAATAACTCCACGTTGGGCACCTTCATGCTCTCCTTGGACATTCTCCATCTGTGATTATGTTTGACGCTCCAAATCTTGATAATTCAGTTATGTCTTGTTCACATTAGTTTCCTTTTTACTTTTTATATTTACTCTCTCCGACATCAAACATATCAGCGGTAATTTGGCGGAAAGCCTTTATCTGCTCAGACATGCTCTCTTCCCATGGCTGACCCAGAACATCGTCTGACACGTCTTCCCCACAGGGAGCTTGTGGACGTGGGGGCCTGGCGTGGCCTGTCAGCACAACAAGCCCCACGAGGCGGCGGCGGCCCCGTCGGGACCCCCTTGTCTCTTCCCCCCTGCTTCATTACCGTCTTCTCCCCTTCTTTTCTCCCTTTCATCTGCAGCCTATCGCTGGCTCCGAGCCGCTCTCATCCGGGAACACGACGAACGAGGGGCGGGAGGCCGCAGACGGAGCGGATATGGGAAAAAGCAGAGTAAACATTTCAAAGGCCGGGGATTTTCATGTTAGCTTTAAAGGCCCTCTTTAATATTAAAACAGGCTGCAAATTAGATAGAGGCAAATGCGCGCTGTTTGCACGACAGCATGATAAGGGTTTTTGTCTCATCGATGGATCAAAGCTGAAAGAGTGAAAATAATTAAAGCACACAAGAAGAAAATTTGTCTTGAGGGATAAATTGATTGATCAGTGGAGACTCTGATTGGCACTATTTATTCCTTATGGTGTGGATAAAACGTTGTCTTTGATCTGCTGCAGCCTGCTTGTCGTACTTTCATAGCTTCTTGCCAGGCACCTCACATCAAGCCCATGCAGCTCTGTGGAAAAGTGACTAGATAAAGTTCTTGAATTGGTCTTCAAAGGGCAGGCCAATAAAGACGCTCAGACAAGTCTCTCCGCTTTATCTTGATTGTCAGAGTAAATGAGAGGGAGACCCATTCCACTTTGTGATCACTCATTTTCACTCTAATTTTGTTTATGGGACGGGGATAAACAAATTAAAGCTGATGGGCGGGATAAGACATACACACACTGACACATATGCAATGTTTGCACTTGCTTACCATGTATTGTCGTCATTAGGGACCTCGCAGTGGATGGAGAGTTGCACTTTTTGACAACTTGTGATTAAGTTTTTCTTTTGATTATTTAAACAAAAAATAGTTAGTAGTTGTGGGTGTAGAAGGAATTTGATATTTTCTTTCTAACTTCTGTACAAATTCAAGTCTGACCTGTGTGTTGGGGCATTTGTATACGGACCTTTAAAATCTTGCTAGAGATTCTCGATTGGATTTTTGTCTGGACTTTGACTAGGCCAGTTTACATGGCTGAGCTATTTTGTTGGGATGTTCGGGGTTGTTTTTTTATGCTCTCTATTTAACTCCATCCATCTTCATATCAACTTATTATTATACTATTTCAATTTTCCTGTTTTTCCCCTGCAAAAAAAAAAAAAAAACTTCTGACAGCATGATGCTTCCAGCATTATGTTTTTATTGTGAAGTCATTTTGTTCAGTGTGACTTACAATGCTGGTTTTCTTCTACTCGTGACATTTTGTAAAGTGGTAGCAAGACATTTTATGGAAGCAAGACTTTGCATTAAAGATGGTTTTTGTTCACTAATTTTCCTCTGAGGAGCCCAGGAGGCCATCAGAGAACTGACATGCTAGTAAATACCATTTACACGGTCCTGATCTTTGGGCAGACTTATGAATTATGGGATTTACCACAGGTTTACAAAGGCCAATTTCTATATTCAGGTATTTTCTGCTTTAAATGTGCTTAATTTGCATATTACAACCTCTCAGCATATGCTGTTTCTCTTTAGAAATTGTGCTTCATTAACATTTAAAATAATTACTTACTCAGAAAACATCTCATTCCTGCAAAAAAAAGCACTTATTTTATTGTATTTGTTTTTGTTTAAGGTAAAGCAATTTTGGTTCAACATATTTAATCTGATTTTTTATGTATACAAATCTTATTTAATTTTCCACCTGGAATTAATAATAATAAATACCTCTTTTTTTGTGAAATTGTCAGAACACATTTTACAGATTTATTTTAGATACATATAATTAGCAATAAAACAAGTGAATGTCTCCTGGTTCACCGACCAAGTCAAGCAAATCTGCATAAATCAGCGACAAGGCAGTTCAAAGTACTTTACACCACAAAAGCACAATACAGTCACCAATTAGGAAACAAGCAATAGACTTTACATTTTTGTCATCAAGAAGATTCATCATGAATTACATTTGACACTGACTCAGATGTTTTATTTGATTGCTCTCATGCTCGCAGAAGCCAGCTTTAAAGAAATGGGCTCTCCTCTGATTTCTTTGATCACCTAAAAGCTCGTTCCTTCACTAATTACGCAGATTTTAGTGAAATCCTCCGTCTGCACATCCTTGCCGTTTCATTGTGCATTTTCTCTCACGTGCAGCTACGCTCTCCGCCTGGAAGCCGCCTTATCGCCAGACTCTCATGCACCCCCCAGACTCCACTAATCAAGACAAACTCCAGCCCTCATCTCCTCCAAAAACCCACCCTATCATATCCTCCTCTCATTCCTCTCCCTTCCCAATCTCTGCCTCTGACCCAGAACTCTTTCCCTCCCCTCCTGGCTGCTGGGCCGCACAGGGTCCCACTGTAATTGGTTTAGACATAATTTACTGCCCACTTGGTAATGTAGCATTTCAGCATCTGATAAAAATCATATCAAGTCGCAGCGCTGGCCGCCACGGCTTGAAAGGGTTTCATTGTAATCATTTAGATACCAGAAGAGGTTCCTGCTCTCTTTCACTCAGCTTCGCTCGGTTACTCCCTCCCCCCACGCCCCCCATCAGCCTCTGTACTGCTGTTCTCTCCACCAGGACTTAAATTCACTTTTATGTATATTTCACTCACATGTAAAACTCCTTGATGACATTTCCCTATTTATTTCTTCACTTTCTTTTCTTTTTTTTTTTTTACTGCAAACCATTTTTCAGGGTCAGGACAAAACGTTGAAACGATAATTGTGGCTGCTGTTACTCGCTTGACTTCTCAGGGTAATACTATTCTTGTTTCCCTTTATTCTTTAGAGACGGGGCAGGAGGAAGAAATGAAACTTGCCTCTTGAAGGAGGAAATGCCTAAAAAAAAAACAAAAACAAAAAAAAAACAAGTGGGGAAATTATGAAAGTTTTTATAACTGCTGCAGTGTTTTGCCAAAAAAAAAAAGAAATAAAAAATCAAAACACTTCAAAGTGTTCTCATTTTATGATGTTGCAACGTCAAACTTCAATGTATTGTATTGGGATTTTATGCAATAAACGTACAAAAAGTATAAAATTGTGAAGTACGAGGTAAAATATACATTATCTACAATTTTTTTTACAAATAGAAATCGAGAAAAATGTCTACCAAACAGGGTATGTAATTCAATCACTGTATGAAAATACTGGTTTGTTAGAAAACATTAAGGACCAATCAGTATAATGAAGATAAAGGAACACGGTAGACAGGTCCGGGGGAAAGTTGTGGAGAAGTTTCATGCAGGTTTATACCAAAGCCTTGAAAATCTCAAGCAGCACTGTTCAATCCGTGACCCAAAAATAGAAAAAGTATGGCAACAGCAAACTCACGAAGTCATGCCCTTACCTAAACTGACAGGCAAGTGGATTATGAATCAGAGGAGCCACAAAGAAGGCCGTAGTAACTCTGGGGCAGTGGCAGAGATCCAAAGGTCAGGCGGGGCAATTTTTGGACAAGAATAACTTTTCCACTGATACACAGTCAATGGAGCTAAACTCGACTCTACATGGTGCAGGATTTTTCATTATAACTGCATAGCGGCTCTGTGTGGGTGGGGTCATCCACGGAGGGCGGCCGCAGAGTCTGGACAAACAATTGACTTAAACACAACAAGCACAAAAACAAAAGCACCTCATTGTTAGACAAAGCTGTGGTTTTCAATCAAAAGGCGAAGTCTTTCTCGTGTGACCACCAGGGACCGGAAGTCTTCTGACATCGTGTTTTGAGTGGCATCCCCAATGAAGTAGGTTTTAAAAAAGTAGTCAGGACTGAAACAGACATAAAAAGTATCAAAATGAACGAGAAGTTATCTGTTGGAATTAACAAAACTGTAGAAGAAACAGTCCTGTACACGATTTTGTTAAATTCATAGTAGCCCAGACTCCTCCAGTTAAAACGTTAACAGGATATTGAGATAATTAGCAGGATGCATAAGGATATGAACTTTGGGTTCAATTGCATGTGAAAGGACTTTTCTTCCAGGCTTATGAGAGCGGAAAGGAGACTTATGAACCAGCTAATCCAATGATAACACTGATTGCCTCGTAGCTTGCAGATTTTCAAACTATGTATATACATATATATTTAAGCCAATAGCATGATTTAGAAGACTGATATTTAGACACTCCACTGTGAACCGGTGATGTAGTCTTATCAGTAAATTAAAATTTATAGAACACGTAGAGATTTTTCTGCTGTGTTTTACCCAATAAGCCTGTTATAAAAGCTAATTTCAAAATAACCTAATACTGTTTTCCTTTTTAGAAGGAGTGATTAGGATCAAAATTTCCACCCACCCACCGAGTTGCAAGTGGGTGGAAAACAAATCCTCATCGCCTGGCGGTGGTATTTGAGATGGAAATTTAGTGGAGCCGATTCCTATTTCCAGGTCCTGCAGTGGATCCCTATAAGTGCACAATTTGCCATGTGTTTTATGAGCGGCACTAAATCTGGGTTTTATCAGTGTTAGGGAAAATTCCAGGGGCTCTCCTTGGGTGTCGTTAACATTCGGAGCGACAGCCACGAAGGTCCGTCCACTTGCTCCAGAGCTCATCTGCCGCCTGCCTGAACACAGGAAGGAAGAAACGGAGAACAAAAGATAAGTATCTAAACTCTAAGCAGGGTCTTTGTGCAGAGAACATCTTAGATTAAGTAGGAAGGTGACCAGGTAGCAATCGCAGCCTCAGCACTACCTGCTTGAAAGGAGGTTCTTTACTATAAAATCAGCTGAGTTGAAGTAATTATTTGTTTTGATAAACATTTTTAAACCTATTTTCATGAAGTTTCATCAGATGCTTTTTCTTATCCTTTTGGAAATAATCTCTGCTAGTAGCTAATTTCTCACACGTGCAGCGTATAGTTAACATTTGTTGTCAAATGTTAACTATAACCTGATTTAATCTGTTTCAGTGTCAACATTTAGTCTTTTGAGTTTCAAACAAAAATTCTTGTGAATCAGATTAGCATGAAATGAAGTTCAGCTGTCCTGGTAGGACCTTATCAAACTGTGTCACATTTGCAAAACATCTTGTTCCACCAGGGTGTCAGTCAAGGGAAGGCTGAAGAGGGAAGGAACGAAGAAGACATTCATCAATCATCGGAGAAAACAGAGGTGTTACAAGAACTGCGCACTTCCCCAAAAGTTTGGGAAAGAAGAGGTGGGAGCTGGTCAGGAAGAGCCAAGAGCGACACTGTCCTACATGGACTGGTCTTGTTCTAAGCAGGACAAGAACCTCCTCTATTTCACCATATTTCCTAGACCAGCAAGTAGGGTTGCGAGACAGAAGCCTTTTCATTCGAAGAGAGCATCCAGGACTAGCAAAAATGTTCCACAACAGTGAAAAACAATGTTGTAGGAACCAAGACTTGAAGCTCATGGCCACAATTTGAAAAGTTTGGCATCACCAAAAGAACAACATGACCACTGTTCAAATTGAACAGAATTATACAGTGAAACTACTTTTCTCCAGATGAATTTGAGGGTGTTTTTTTTTTTTTTTTTCTATGAAGTTAGAGCAAATCTAGAACATGCTGTGCGCTTTCTTCTGATGACAGGAAAATGTAATTTTTGGAAAGACTTTGCAAGAGTGCAGAGCTAAATCTGACAGAAAGTCAAGAGGATGGAGGACAAGAGGAGTTCTGATGATCTGATAGATTTAGAGAATGAGGCAAAGTAGACAAATATTTCCAAGTCAAGATGTAGGATGATGATGTACTGATTTTGGGAATCAGGTCTGCGAGAAGTCAGGAAGACATGCCTTTTTTGTGTGTCTTTTATTACAGAGGTCCAACACGGGACATGACATCGCCAAACTGTTTCACCAGCGAGTTCATAGGAAAGAATCACTTCCTGTTCAACTCACCGCACTCAGTCAGTCCCAGCACTTCTCTCTCTGCTCAGTTTACAGACATCAAACATCAAGCAACCCCCCTAAAAAAAGTCTAGTATTTTCTTTAGAATAATTTTTATTTTGTCCATTTTAAAACATAAACTAGCAATATAATGAGTCACTAGAGGGTTCATGGAAGCTAATTATATTACAAAACTGTAAAATTTGATGTGAAAATAAGAAGTTTTGCTTTGCACAATAGTAAATGTTTCAGAAATTTAGATTTTTTTTAAACAGGAATGTAAAATAAAACACCCCAGAGAAATGAAAAAAAGTCTGGTTATTTTGAAAGTCTGTAAAAGTTCTTCTTTTTGAAGAACCAATGAACAGGTTGACGATGATTGTGCTGTTTTCTCAGCGTCCTCAGGGAAGCAAGTCAGAAGAAGACGACTGACCTTGCTTGATAAATGCAAAGCCAAAGTTTAGTTCTATCCTAATTATCTTTTAATGCATCCCTATTTCCTTTGGTTTTGCTTTTTTTTCCTGCGCGATTCTGCTCGACCCGAGGGGCACAAACAGGTGGGGAATATTAGACCATCATACGAGACTCTAATGGGATAGCTTTGCCTTCACTCGACGGCCTAAACAAAGTGCCTTTACTGGAAGAATAACCACAAACCACCAACCAGTCCATGATCCAACCATTTAGGTTGTTTGGATGCATCGGTGTCCACCGGGCTCCACGGGCACCAGCCTGAATCGGCTAAATCAGGCGTCAGTTGAGGTTAACCTTCTCATCTGTTTGGTGTGCCTGTGAGCCGTCAAAATGCTGAAACTCTCCACCACCGCAGGGCCGCCATCCAGGGGTGAGCCATTAGTACTCATTGTGAAAAGTGAGTTTTTAAGTGCTCGCTAAATCAAAGGCAGGCTTATATTTTCTGAGGAGGAAGGACTTGGGAGTAAATAGGTGGTTTTCCTGCTCATTCCAAAGTAAATAAGATAGAAAACTGCTTCCATCTACTTCGGAGCTCAGCCGTCTGGGTTCTATTTACACCGCCAGCTATTAGCCATCTCGCACCATCACATTTATGACCGTGTGCACAGATGAAAGGTATTTGTACGCATGGAGAAAAACCTTGAGAGAGGCCAAGTCTTGTTTAGCTGAAATAATAGAAAAGAGATTATCGATGCATGTGGTTGTCTGCTTAAATGCCCAACCTCTGACTTGATAGTTTTAACAACTTAATAGCTTGTACAAAAGGGCAAAAGTGAGGCCCATTATGCTGGGAAAAATGCAATCTGTTCACAGGACTGGAAACAATTTCACAAGCCAAGCTGCAAGTTAAATGTTTTTTTTTGTTTGTTTTTTTTTATTGCTTGGGCTCGTTTAGAACAGCTCTTAGAAATCAGGTGTCATTGGCAAACAAAGTAATTACATTTTAATCCCAACTAATATGTTTCAAAACTGTGTAATGAAACAATTAATAAGCAGCGCCGCCTCCAACCTCCCACGCCTGCAGGCGATGGAAAGCTGCCAAACCTTCGCAATCCTCGGCACCGTCAATGAAAACACAAATGAAACTGTATATCCGTCGGCGAGGCGGTCGTCGACTCTCTTCACACGAGAGCGTGCACTTGATAAGACTTTGTGGCCGCTTAAGAGGCTTTCTAGTGGTTTTCATCATCTGTCAGGTGTCAAGTGTGGTTCTTTGGCTTTGTTATAATAAAATCCCCACCCCTCCACCCCCTTTAGCTGTCACTGATCCACAGAGGTCCCCTCATCTACCGAAATTCGCCCTAATGTCAAGCCATGAGGGATTAACTTCAGGGCAATAACACGCAATTAGATTTATTTCCCCCCTCTTAAGCCTATTAGGCTACAGCTGAGCAGTCGGTGGTCATGCTTTAGCTGAATTTAATTGTGTTTCTTATGCCCAATGAGCTGTGTACCGCGGGGGGTGGGAGGGACGAACAGATCCTCGTTTTGCAGGAATACGCACCTTTAAAGAGTTCACGAGTGGACGAGGCGATCGTGGCTCTGAGGCAGTGCTGTGCTGCCAACAGGGGAGAGGTGGGGACTCTGCGAACTGCAAAGTGAAACTGACACCACCTCTAATCGTTTCACTTTATATGCCTTTCACCGACTCACTAATCCTGTTACGCGAAGATAAAGATGTGTCTTCCACTCTTAGCCCCTGTGCTGCTCTGACAAAGGCCTTTTCTTGTGCCTTTGTAGATGCATAGCTTCATCCTTTCTTTGCCGGTCGAGGGGCAGAACAGAAGGGAGAAAACATAGATGCAAAATTGCTGCTATTGGTATCAAATGTAAGAAAAGTGCTTTTTTTCAGCAACGACTGGTGACCCGAAAGTGGGAAGGTGCCTCTAACATGAATAATTACTGACTGTTCAGGGCTAGAAACATTTTTTTTTTCTTTCCAAACATGTCAGTAAAATCAACACTCTTTGGTGTGGAAATTGTTACTGAGCAAAGAACAGTAGACATTTCAAAATGTTTTATTTAAAAAGGAAGTCTTATTCCCTGTGACACATCTAGAGACCGGTGTGGCTCTTTCAAGCTGCAGGAGAGTGAGAGAGAGCAAAACCACAGCAGAAAACAGGAAGGCTGAAGGGGGATGCAATTTTATTCTTTGAGCTTTCTGTCAGATACGAGAATTAAAAATGTTGGCAGCCCTCTGGACAACTTTCTCACACATGGTACCAGGTCGACTTTGCTTCTAATATTAGTAACCACTGAAAAGATATAAACAATGTCTTGACTACAAATTATGTATTCTTTTCTAAAGTCCCTGATGAGAAATCCAAAAGAACTATAAACTTCGGTTAAGCTTTACACAAAAACAAGAATAAAAAAATTGACAATAAATATCATAACAAACTATTTGTTCAATTTTGATGCAGATGAGAAACAAATTTACTACTTAAGAAATCATTCACAAAAGGATATAAATGTGTTCAGATGCATATTTAGAGTAAAACGTCAAGAAACCATGGTTCGCTGTTACTGCTTTCACCAGCCTTGTCCGATGCACAGCTTTAAAACGGCGCATTGAGATAGGCATGACTAATGACAGTCTCACGCAGTGCTTTGTTTGCTCAGAGTTAATCGTCTCCCAGGCTTCGGCGCGACCCTTCGCTCAGTTCCTGATTGTGGCATTGTCTCTCTCTGCCTTTGGTACGGTCCTCAATAAACTGAATGCAGCTCAGTCACACAGCAGAGCAGTGCATCGCAGCAGCCTGTGAGCCGCCACACAAACTGATTTACTGGTGCCGAGACGCTAATTCGCTCACTTTGTCTATATGTCTGGGCATGAATATAAATCTAAAGCTGCAAAAGTACAGAAGCTTTAAGTCTGTAGCCGAGGTTAGACGTGGATGCCCTTCCCCTAAAGCCCATTTTATCTAAATCTTTGGGCTTTGCTTTCCGTCTTAGCTGGACTTTGTCAAAAGCAGCTATTCAGGGGTTAAAATCGGATTCGCGAGAGTTAAAAATACATTGAACATGGCACAAATTGCACCGTATTCCAGGTTAGAAATGTCCTTTTCTAAACAATGATTGAAGAAAAAGTTAGCTGTAGTTCACACCAGAAAAGAATTTACGTATTTGGCCTAGTGTGGCGATGCAGACGGAAAACGTGTAACAAAAATAGTTTTTCCCAAAGAATAATTTGAAAAGTACAGCGTTCATTTGCCCTCAAATGAAGTCAGCTGGTTATAGGGTCCATCTGAGTGAAGCTTACTCTCAGCTGATCCGTGGAGGGCTTACATGTTGAAGGCCAAAGAACACAGCGGTCAGGTCAGGGAGAAAGATTTGGAGAAGTAAAAGCAAAGATAGCTTACAAAACAATATCCAAAGCTTTAAATATGTTGCAGAGCGCTGGTCAAGCCAGTACCCTACAAATAGAAAGAGTATGGCACAACGCAAACCAATGAGGCAATAAAGCTTTGGAGGAGGTGCAGAGATTCCCTGCTCAGGAGGGAAGGGTCTCCACAAATATGGCCTTCAGTAAGAAGAAATCCACTATTCAACATAAGCCATAAGAACTCCAGCTTAAAGTTTGTCATTCATGTTATTCTAAAGGTTTTATGTGGCAGATAACACCTCTGTGGGGCGAGCGGCTGACCTTACTGGTTCTGCAGACGGATCCGGAAAAAGGAGGATCGGCGAGCCACCCAGTTTGGAAACTTGTTTACTGAGTTTCCTTGCTTTGTCCAGAACCAAGCAAGTCTCTGTGATCCCTGTGTGCAGCCCATGACACCGAGTCTGGGAAGACCCAACAAATTGCTGCCATTAAAAGTAGATCGCTCCACCCATAATGAGACCAGCGAGCACTCAGAGACCCATCAAGCCTCACGCAATCCAATCAGAACAAAAACAAACATCGTGAGCAGCGAGCCCTCGTTAGGCCATCATCTCCCCCAGACCCTCGCTTTCAGTTTAAAACACTGCCTGATGACTGAACAAACAAACCCTCAACATCTTTACTGTTTGGTGTTTGGGGTTCTCAGGGCCAGATCAGTAATCATATCTCTGTCCTGTTATTCTATGTCTCAGCAGAGGGGAGGAGGTGTGAGACGGTGGCTTCCAGCTACAGGCAAGGAGAGGGGCCGGTGGGCTTTCACTGAAAACATAATTGGCATGGCCCCAGTGACACTGTCCATCAGATTGCGCTGAGCCTCTCTGTGTGCATTCGCGGGGCCCCTGCAAGGTTTCATTAAACAAGGAGCAGAGGCCTCCGAGGAGATGTTTGTGCAGTCTCAGTGGCTCCACCACACAGCGAGGAGCGCAGCTTCGTAAGCGCAGCCTCGCTCAGAAACAATTAGCTTGGGAACTGTATCTAATAAGGAGCCTAAACGTTTTCTCAAGCGCTCGAATGTGTCTCCACTTTAAGGTCTTAATTTAAAAAAAGCTGATTTTGGAAACTATTTGTGATTATTTTAGAGAAAAAAAATTATATTTTAGCCCCATCAACGTTAGCTAGCATAACTAGCAATGATATGACTGAAGAAGAATTATCACCCACACATGAAGATTTTCGAGCATGAACAGAACCTTTATGTTCTTGACACTGCAACCCAACTGGAGTGAAGTCCAGACTTTGACTAGGCCACTGGTAAGCCATACTTTTTGAGCCATTCAAAGCTGGACTTCCTATTGTGCTTTAGAGACCATCGTAACCCAAACACACGCAGGAATTGATACATTTTTTCTGCTAGTGAGGAGAATTTATAGTTTCATTAGTTATGAAAAAAATTTACCATGTCTTTAAGCGGCACAGAAGCCAAACACCATAATATTACCATCTCTATGTTTGACTATAGACATCATGTACTTTGTTCTGAAATGCTATTTTAGTTTTACCCCATATAAGACAGGTTGCACATCTAAAATGTTTCACATTTATCTTGACAATACACAGGATATCATCCCTTAAGTCTTGGGGATCTTTAAGATGTTGTTTGTGAAATGTGTTATCTGTTATTCAGCAGTGTTTTTAGACTTGGTACAACTCCATAGATGCCATTTGCCCCAGTTTCATTCATGTTATTGCATCATGAACACTAAACTTTAAGTGAAGTGACCTTTGGAGTACTTTCTATGCTGTGACCTCCTGGATGAGTCGTCCTTGAAATCCTAAAGTAACTTTGGTTCACTGGCCACTTCTGGGAAGGATCAGCGCTTCAATGTTTTCTCTATGAAATGATTCTCACTGTGGTGTTAAGTCCCAAGCCCCTAAAGAAAAGACTTTGCAACCTTTTGATAGACAGATGTAAACTACTTTGCTTCACTTTTGTTTTTTAATTCTTTACATACTTTAGCTCGTCAGTCAAGTTCTGTTCAAGTTATTACTTGATTGTGCAGGGAGTTGTGTTCACCACTTGAAAACGGGACAATTTATTTAATCAGGATATCTATGTCTAATATTCTTAATTTGATATTTAAGTCTGACATGAAGCTGAAACAGAAATCCTCAATATATTCTTGCTTTGAAAAGCTTAATTCTTAACTTAAAAAGTCCATAAACTTCACAGTCTTTCTTTTACTCTCCTTCTCAATTGTGATTTAATGTAACCTTTTGTAAAGTTATATTCAGTCAACATAATGTTTTTGGTCAGTGAAGAAGACGCTGATCAAACATGTTTTTTACACTTGAGATTGCTGGTGAAAAAAAAAATTAAATACATTTAAATGTTAAAACTTTAAGTGTTTATTGCCTAGAGCAGGGGTGGGCAATCCTGGTCCTCGAGGGCCGGTGTTCTGCAACTCTTAGATGTCTCCCTTTTCCAACATACTTGAATCCAACAGCTGAATCACCTCCTCAGTGCAGTCTAGTTCTCCAGAGTCCTGCTAACGACCTCATTATTTGACCCAGGTGTGTTGAAGTAGAGATGCATCTAAAAGTTGCAGGAGGCCGGCCCTCCAGGCCTGGAGTTGCCCCCCGCCCTGGCCTATAGAGAAACCTTTACCCTAACATGTCTGGAAGGCAAAATGTGCTACTAACAATATTTTTGCTTTGATAAACTACTTTCTCATGATAAGAAGGAACATTTATCAAGTCAACTGAACACCACGATGAGCTGCTGAATAAAGTTTTTAGATAGATAGCGGTTATCCAATGATGCTGCCTGAGCTGGTTTGTCACCAGTCAACTTTCAAAGCCAATCCTTCTGTAAAACATCTGTACCTTTTGTAACCAAATATGCATGTCTCCAAACAAGTTTGTAATAGTTCACAGCAATAGCCAACAATCATCCATTGGCGTCCAAACCAAATGCACAACGGTTCCGCTATGACACAAAAAACATGAACCGAGATCCTGCTCTGCATAAAAGAGCCAAACCCGAAGTCATGGGCCTCAGCAAAGATAATCATCAGAGATATTGAATAGGAGGATAGAAGAATAATATGAACCGTAAAACCCAGAGGAATCCGTGTGGCCTTATAAGGTCTTCGGTGATGGAGAGAGGGCAGAGAGGGTAAGTGAGCCAACAAAACACTGGACAGTACCAGCCCGTCCGTGCATGGGAAAAACCTCGCTCTCTGAATGTGGAACCAATGAGTTTAATAAATAAAATCACATCCAAAAGAGATTCCATCGTAAGTACCTCACTTGGGTCTCAAAGCCTGGGTTGAATAAGTCAAGGTACAGCCAACTTTTCATCCTAAGAAGAAAGAAAAAAAAAAGAGGTTAATATTTTCTCTTAAGTTACCCTTAATTCCAGCGTTCAAGTGGCTCTTAGCATTTTCCACTAAGTCATCCAATCCTGTCCCCCAATTAACAGCCACATTCATCTCTAAATAGCACACTTGTAGCTCTCAGTATGCTCATCTGTCCATCAGGTGAAATTTAATAATCATATTTGTGTAACTCGCCCTCATAATTCCCACGCAGACACACTCAACAGAAGCTAAATATACACCACTTCAGCTGGCTCCACAAGTCTACTTGTGTCTGCTAGCAATTAGTAAAGCAGGTTTGTGCGACTCCATTGTTTGGACTGCCGGCCTCTCGCGGAGATAATGAGCCTTAATCGTTGAGTGACACCATAATTGCCAAGGTGTATGGTGACACGACAACAGACGCAATTACCCTACTTTTGACATCAATGCTCTCATTAAATGATGTCATTGAAATGTGATGCTTTGGATACACACCCAGCCACGCTGCCTATACTATGTGCGCGTACACACACCTATTACGCTGACTGTGTACGAGGTTTATAGGTAGAAAAGTACTTGCCTGCCTGGGAATCCAAACTTGATGCTTCCCTGTTTTTTTTTTTGTTTTTTTTTTTTTTTTTTTTTGCTTGTTTTTTTTTTTTTGTTTGAGTCAGCGTTTTAGATGTATATCAGTTTTTTTGCTAAAGTCACTATTGGCACATTTATGGCTTAAAAGTGTATAAAAATTAAAGGAAATACAGATTTTATTTTGATTTTATTTTTTTTTTGTGCACCACACTGAAAGATTTAACATTTTATTGTAGTCACATAATCTCTCACTGAAAATTTTAGAAAGAGCAAATGTTTATTTTGAACCGATCAGAAAGAAACTATACATAAAGACCACACACATTTCTGCTAAAATAAATGTACAAATACATTACTTCACTTTAATCTAATGGACACGATGCACTTTTCAAAAATGATCAAAACATCCGATTGACCTAATGCAGACGTGGGGTCTGTCATTGTTGGTGGGGGACCAGAATGCAGGCAGGATGCTGGCAGAATAAAATGAAAAGTTTATCTGGTAAATGAACTGAATTCATACTGACCAATCAAAACACTTTACCCAGAGCCACACACACACTCACAAACACACACACATTCATACACCGAAATGCAGACTGGAAGGCAAGATTGGGAGAAGAGCTTTGCCAAGGGGCACACAGACAGCAGGAAGCTGGAATCATGCCCACAACTTGGGAATTTCAAGCCACTGAGCCACTTTCAAAGTATTTATAGATGTAAATCGAAAAATTTAGAATATCGAGGACACAGTCCAACAAGCCAAGGCAGAAACAGGGGCTTGCGAGAGACCGGCAGCGATGGGAAACAAAACAGGAAACAACAGGAGAATCTTACAGGGCGGGGGATGAAAACAGGGACTTTATATACTAGAAGAAGTGATTACTGAAGTTGGAACAAGAGAAGCCGATTAACTGAATGAGAAGCAGCTGCAGGACAGCATTAAACTAATAGAGCTAAATGCGGAAATAAAAAAAAATATGAGCAAACACAACAATAGCGAAAGTAAACAAGCACTAAAGTAACAACAAATGCCAGATTAAAAGTGACAAAGCAGCTTAGAAATGCATGCTACAGAGAAAACAGAAGGAAATAAAACCAGTGTGCATAAAAAAATTACTAATATAAAAGAGAATCTCCACTCTCTCAAAAGCACTGAAAAAACTTAAAGTGCAAAACAAAGCTATAAGATAAACATAAAATCCTTCAATTTCAACTTGTGACATGCTGGTCTTAGTTGTTTTAGACTTAAAAATATCTGCAGTCAGAGCAATAATTCAAACATTTAAAACAACTGAGATGAATGCATTTGGAAAGCACTAAACAGTTTTTTTTAAATATTCTGGAGCAATAAAATGTAAAAAAGTTAAAATGTGAAATTTCTGAAGCTGGGGTGAAGTTTAGATAGTGGGAAAGATTTGTTGTTTTGGCTCCTTTGGTTGGAGAGCTGCGGAAACCAAAGAAGCATCTTGGGGTTATCAAGTCTCCATAACAAAAGCATCTACATGCCAGCTGGACTGTAAATAGTTTTGCTTTTTCCTATTATGAAAAAGACATAAATGTGTGAAGTTTCCTAAACTCCACTGGAACGCTTTCCCCCTAGAAACACACGATTTGGCTGAGACTGAGATTGTGTTCTCCTGAGGAACAAGTTCTCCAATCGGAGTTAAAAAAAAAAAGCTCATGCCCACTATATGGAGGAATACGGAGGTGGATCTGTGATGCTGCAGGCTTGTTTCTCTTTTGAAGGCCCTGGGAAGTTTGAACTCTTTGAAATATTTTAGAAAAATAAATCTGGTGGACTCTGCCAGAACCCTTAAAGCGGGTTGTCTTGGGGTCTCTCAGCAGGATTAAGATCCAAAACACATGTCCAAAACAGCAGAGAAAGGATTCACCTGACAGAACACCGACCTTTTTCAGGACCATCTCATCCCCTTCAGACCTGAATCCCACAGGTTTGCATTTGCAAAAAGAAAAAAAAAAAGAACATATTTGAAAAGCTTTCGTGGCATCTTTACTAGTGGTTCCTACAAACTTTATAAAACAGACTTGGCACAGATTGATATTTTTGGCACCTAAAACAAAGGCGCGCCCTTGTTTCTATCATTCGCCTCTGCAGACCTTAACGCAAGCAGTGTGACTGCAATATTCATTTCTGTTTTCACTTAAATAGGGCTTAGAAGGCCATTTACAAGGTGCTTTTGCAAAGCGTGCAAAAGTGTTTTTTTTTAATGATGTGCTAGGAGCTGCAGTTATGTTGGCTACCACTTAAATATATGCAGTAAAAATGTGTCAAGCAAATCGCTCATTTTGCGTTTATTGTCACACCTAACACCTCTGCTCCACCGAACGAGAGGCAAAAACAGTAAACTCAAACGCATTCAGTAATTGTCACCACTACAACTAATATTGTTTCACATCTTGGTCCCCACAAGGAGCAGTGGGTCCCCACAACGTCGTATGTGTCAGGAAAATGGTCCCCACAAGGTATTACAAACAAACGCACTACACACACACACACACACACGCACACAGGACACAGAAGCAGACAAACAGAAAACACAGGCAGAAGTCCGAGCCTATAAATCAACAAAAACGAAATTGTAAGGTTGACTTTAGCAATTGCATATGTGAAGGAGAATTTACCTCCATGTAACGTTTTAATGAGCTTCAGCTAAGTAGAAACGCTTTCAAGAAAATAGTGATAATAATTAAAAGAAAGTTCATCAGTCAAAATCCGCTCTTGGTGAAACTCTATAGCGTGTGAAATATTTGTCCCCGGCTCCTGTGAAAGCTTTGCAGAGATCCGTGGGTGCCATAAAACCTGAAGGCAATTAAAAGTGCTCATCTTTCACCACGTTTCTAAATTCTGTAGCAATTAATCTGCCCAATTTGATTATGAACTGCACAAATTAAACAATAAAGACCTGTCTAATGAGGGATTAATTATGGGTAGCGGGAGGGGAGAGGGGCTGGAGCCGCAGCCATGTGTCAGTGTCTCCTGCAGACAGCGCAGAGCCATAAGGAAGACAAAGAGGCTCGGCGTCCATGTGGTCCGGCACTGATAGGGCCCCCCTCATCACAGATCAGTAGATCCGCAGCCAAGAGAGCCCATAAAAGGCCCGGCCGTAATTGAAAGTGCCAAAATCAATAGCGCTGACAGGCCTTAATTAAATTAAATATGTCTCCCATAGGAGAGGACTGGGGCCCAGGGGAAGAAGAAAGGAGAGCAAGAGCTGCTGCCTGAGTGAGCTCACTGTGAGAGGACTGCTGAGACATCCAGACTGAGTGTCCATTACGGAGCAGTGACTTTACATAACTGATAGGAGATCAGACCAAGGAAAGGTGTGTTTTAAAATGCCAAATCATCAACGTAATCGTGTTGTTTTGTTTACCAAACTTGACGGTGAATTTTAGATGTAAACTGGGATATATATTTCCAAGCGTTGTTACGTTGAGAGCATCTTTCTCAACGTTGTTTAGAGTGTAGTGTTGGTTTTTATTTTTTGTATATTGATGAACTCCTAATCTGTAAGAGTCACTGTAAAAATGCTACACGTGTGTTACATTAGTTCCACTGCTTTCTTGCTAATCAATGACTTTATGAGTCAACAGGTTTACTTTTACAACTCTTATTGCTGTCCCCAAAAATAAAATACTGACCCGTGGAAGCTCTCCGTATTTAGACACGTTACAGTTGCAAAATTTCAAACATCTTATTGCAGTTTAATGCAATTTAAAAGTGCACACTGTAAAACAATAAACTCTAGTTTTAGTGCAAAGTAATGCGCTTTACTTAGCTCCGTTAATATTCCCATTAGCTCTGACCAGATTCCCTCTCCTCGTTGAAGAAAAACACCGCCACAGCATATTACTGCCACCACCATGTTCTCCTCCCAGTTCTGGGTAATGCATTGTGCAATACTGTCCGACATCATTTTACTCCTTCAAAGCACTGCAATGTGGATTTAAGAATATGTTTTTACTACATCCGTGTTTTCAGACGTGAAGTGTGCTGTAATTTCTAAAGGTTGCGCTTTCAGGATTACCATGCTGCTGGTCACACAAGGGCATCACCTGGATGAAGAAACAGAAACTCCTCATCATTTCAGGCTTTGCCCACATTTAAAAGATTAAGCATCAGGAGTCAGTGAAAGGTCACTGGCAGTGTGTTGCTGTGCGAAGAGGTGAGCAAAAGACAGGAGGTTGGTACGGAAGGGTGGTGACTGGGGGAAGGGAGGCAGGGTGGGGCGATACAGGAACCTCAACCCCTCTGGATAAACTTGGGTTGCAGACGGTTGAGACTTTTGAGATTAGAATGGAGCCAGGTCTGCAGCAGACTGGTTGGAGGACGTGGGCACGGCACGGCTCAGCCCCGAAACGTCTCAGACAAACCTTCCCTCCCAACCCCTCCTCGAGTTCACCCCGTCCTCTTCTGCTCTCATTTGGTTTACTTTGACCAAATCCACAGAGCATGATGGCCAGGAAGACTTAAAGCTTTTGTAAATAATAGTCTATGTGTATTGGGTCAACACAAGGGCAAGGCAAGATAGCAGGATATTTTTAAAATAGCTTACCAAGTTACTCATATATATATATATATGCTTGTATATTGTATTTAAATATCTTTGACCAAAGAAAATACACATACCCCCAAAATCTATTAATATATGGGTTTTTATTGTAATAATAGAACAAAATTAATTTAATGAGTAAGCTTTGTAAATATTAAAAACAAT
>NW_015113511.1:148197-189673 GCF_001443285.1 Poecilia latipinna | reverse complement strand
GGCACACACAAGGGCAAGGAGAGATAGCAATATATTTATAAAATAGCTTACAAAGTTACACATATATATATATATATATATATATATATATATATATATATATATATATATATATATATATATATATATATATATATATATATATATATATATGCTTGTATATTGTATTTAAATATCTTTGACCAAAGAAAATACACATACCCCCAAAATCTATTAATATATGGGTTTTTATTGTAATAATAGAACAAAATTAATTTAATGAGTAAGCTTTGTAAATATTAAAAACAATGTTTATTTTAAATGATGTTTTTCAAATAATTAAAATAATTTAAAACATTATTAATTAAAATATTCTTCTTCTTCACATTATTATCATAATGTTTTACTGCATTGGAAGGCTTGGAAGGCAATAACAAATACATCTTTTACATAGTAACAACATTAATAATAATAATAATAATAATAATAATAATAATAATAATAATAATAATAATAATAATAATAATAATTAGAGCTAGCATAAAGCTGTACATGTTTTTCCAAATGCGTGTGGTGGCGTTTCAGCGCTCCACTTCATTTAGCCAATCGCCGAGCATCTTTTTAATGACCAATCAACTGGATGATTTGTTTCCCGCAGCTATTGCTTGTTTCGCGCTTATTAAGCATTTAACACTAATTTGATTTCTAATCAACAAGCGCACTCTGCGTCTGGGGGCCCCCACCGAAATGATGGAGTTATCAAACGCTTCGCCATTAGTTAATCAATCCATTTTTTAGATATCATGTTAGCCAGACCAGTGATTTGCAAACGATTTCACCGTGCAAGGATGTTTAATGGCGTGAGAGAAATAAAGGGGAAGGCGATAATTTAATTTCACACCAAAAGCTGCACCGCGGGTAATTGAGATCTCTTTGGCTGAGCGATGAAATGTTGTAAATCTTAAAAAAAAAAGAGAGAGAGAGAGAGAGAGAGAGAGAGAGAGAGAGAGAGAGAGAGAGAAAGAGAGAGAGAGAGTTTTTATCTGGATTTTACAGGGCATTGGGCGACAGGCTCAGGGAGTGATACGCCTGCTGGCTCGGTGAAATGATTTTGATTTGGAAGTCAAGCAGGGGTCACAGCGTGAGGGATGCTGATCCTATCAGGCTGGGCGAGAGTGTGTGAGTGATGCTGGAATAATGAAGAGACGTGGAGCCTATGGAGCCTCTCAGCAACGCACCGTATACACAGCACTGGACCATAATGTGACTGCTAAATCCAAAATGAACCCAAATGAACCCAAACTGATTGGATCGGGTTGTTATGAATTGAACTGAATTGATGTTAAAGGAATTTGGACCGAATTGCGCTCTTTTCGATCACATATTAATCGCCTTGAGATGACGTCACCTGTCGCTATATAAATAAACTGAACTGAATACAAAATTCCCGATAATTTATTTATTTATTTATTATTATTATTATTATTATTATTATTATTATTATTATTATTATTATTAAAAGTAATTGTAATAATAGTATTATTTCTATTAAAAATCTGTCATATTTTATGAGAAATATTATTTATACTAAGATAAAAGTGATTTAACCAGCTACAACTTATAAAAGCGAAATGTCTGGGTGACATGGCTTTCTGCCCTGGGAGGCATGACCTTGGAGTAAAGGGGGTAAAAAAAACGCAAAACACCAGGAATTATTTGACATTTTTAAAATATTTGTCATTCTTATTGTAATAATAGGAGTATTTTTTTTAATAATATCCTCGGTTTAATAGGCATTGTTCCCCCCCCAAAAGTATTCATTGCTGATAACATAATTTATTAAACTGACAACATAAAAAGCATTTTAATAGAAAACTGATCTGAATAATAATGTCCAGATACTTTATAATAAACTTGTTAAACTGAAATATTATCCAACACCACGAGTGCTTTTAAACAGTTGAAATATCTAAAAAAAAAAACCAACAAAAAGGAGGGGAATCTCTCCGACATTTTAATTTATATCTGTTGTTAGATCAACACTTAATTGGCTACATAATGACATTTTTAAATGCATTTATTTACTCCCAGAACGGGTTTGTAAGGGTTTACATCGGTTCTTATACAACCAAACCCCTACAAACACTGATCAGTGTGGAAGCAACTTTCACTTCTTTTAAGGTGGACATACTGGATCCGTCACTCCTGTCAAAATTACAACCACATTCCAGCTCACAAGGTCAAAATAAAGTGCTGCTATAACGACTGATAATTATTTGTTGTCGCCGTTGCTTTTAGTTGGATTATTACCCCAAACATTAACCCTCTTGCAGACCGTATACCAGCGTTGTCCATAAATATTAATGCTTAAAATTGTGCTTCATTGGTCAGTTAAAGTTTAAACACCTCTGACTGCGCCGATTACGACAGAACTGTGAATTTTCCTTCAACCAAAACCCCAAAGTTTGGATAACATTTCCACCTGTATCTCGCATCGGACCTTCTTAAATCACCGTGCCTGATTCTGCAGGCACATTTTTCTTTGCAGAGCTTCTCCTCAGACAATATGCCCCCCCGCTAGTCTGGCGACAGCCGAGCTGAGAGAGTTTTTTTTTCTTCTTCCCCTCTTCTTCCCTTTCCTCTGAAGCGCAGAGAGTTTTTTTTTTTTTTTTTTTTTTTTTAATCATCCCCATCTCCGCAGGGACGCATTCATCCAGCCTGTCAGCTCGGGAAAAGGTGAGAAAAGATAAATGGGGAATAAAATGTATTTTATTCTTGGTCAATTTAATAGACTTAGGAAGTTAATAATTTGAGCAGGTAAAAAAAAACAGCAACCATTCTTCTACTTTAGGAGGAGTTTTAATTGTGGAAGCTTTAAAATAGTTTATTTCCTTCGACGTGCCTTGATATCGGGACTTTATTTCTCTGCTTCCTCCCGTTTGCTGTTCTGCGAGATTTATTATCTGTAACATTAAAATCTGGACATAAAGTATAAAGTGATAACTTGTGCCTTTTGTTTCCGTCATGACTTGATGGAGGCACGTTATTTCAGTCACACTGACAAGAACTGGCAGAACAAATGAGGCATTTTTAATATTTTCTTTCTTTCTTTCTTGTCCCAAGTTATTCCATGCAGACTTTTTTGTGAGCCATTTCATTGTTACTTATATTTGATCGTAAGAACAACCCCAGGTTTGTAAAAAAAAAAAAAAAAAAAAAAGAAAAAGAAAAAAGTTCCCTATGAACCCAAGCAATATGGCGGACAGGGGCTGAGTTATCACATTAAACTGGAAGTAATGTTGTTTCCACACATTTGAACTGACAGCCGGTCCATATTACTTAGGTCATTTTGTGAAACAAACACAAAACTGTGAGGATCAATTTCGCAGTTTACATGGGTCAAAGTTATTTATTTATTTATTTGCTTATGTAGTAAGTTATTTATTAATTAAAAACTGACTCGTCTTAGCTCACACTAATCAAAAAAATTGTGCAAAGTACATTTTCCAATTTTATATTTTTAAAAATTTATGATATGCTTTTTTTTACGAGAGAGAGAGGGTGTCATTAATTGTATTTTTTTGTTGTTGTTGTTTTGTTTTTTTGTAACAGTTATTCGCAACATAAAACGGATCCTTTATGCTGCCACCTAAAGCGACGAACAATTAATCCAGGAATTTGGAAATATGTACCGACTAATCCCGGACTACTTTTTCTTTCAAATGACCGCTGTGGATGGACGTTCACACAGGTACAGCTACACCTGCCACGCTGACTGGCTGGAGCGCATCCTGAAGCTTAAATGACCGAGAGGCATTGTTGCTTAGTGGCAGCAAAGTGGCCCGCTCCGCCTGATTGCGCTAATTGCTCTGAAACAGGATCCATTATGTATAATTATGGAGACCTTGGGCCGGACCGAAGGCTGCTGCTTTCATCTCTCCGCAGGGGGAAACTCACCAAGAGAAATCCACTCAAACAGTCACGGAGGCGGCGGAGTCACTTTTCTTCGAACATATACTTGAATCTTCTCATTAACAAGTAAATAAATAAGATAGCATACCTACCCGCGCGTGAGTGTTACTGTCCCCGGATGGAAGTCACTTTACAAGCACCAAGAGCAAATATTTAACCTAAAACAACAACTCCTTTTGACATCCACTTCTCTTTTCATGTCTTTACAGTTTAAATTGACAGAGCTCGCATGAAAAGGGTTAAGACAACTTTCGGAGGCGGCAACAATGGGGCCTTTGTCTGCAGCCCCAGCCCCCTGCGGAGGAATCAAAGGTAGTTTATGAAGTTAAAGAAAGGCCCGATGGGCCTTAAACCTTTTTTCTGTAACTTAACTCGGCCCTCATTTGTTGCCCCGGGATTTAAATAAAACGGGATGGTAATCGTCTCCTCCGTGGCACATCAGTCTCTCTCTCTCTCTCTCTCTCTCTCTCTCTCTCTCTCTCTCTCTCTCTTTTATATAAAGGCTCGAGTTTGGGATGTTGAATGGCACTAAAGTCCCGCTGCTGCCACATGGAGCTAAAATATACAAAAGTCTGCAGTGGAGCGCCTTAGGGGCTCAAAAATGCACGTATTTTTATACAAAATTGTGTTTTAGTGACGACTGAAGAAAATGTGTCCGTGAAGCAGACACTTGTCGGTTTATAATTAATTCATCTTGACGTGTTCATAATGTTACAAAGCAAACAAACACCCAATTTCGCATTTGATTCATTTCTCTGCATAAACATGAGCCGCCTAAACCGAGGCTGCTTCGTGCCAAACATTAGTAAACTCAATTAGCCTCTTAATTATTTTACTCACATTAGTCATGTCTCGCCTTCTGTTGATACCGCTGTGCATCTTTTTTTTTAAATTAAGTAATAAATAGTTTAACAAATCGTGTGACTTTGATGTCATGAAAAGCGTGGTGAAATATTTAAAAGTACGTGACATTCTATTTTCATTTCTGCTGCTCATATAGTCCCTCCCTACCGATTTATTTTTTCCTTTTTTGTTTTTAGTCGTTTGATACCTTACTGCGTTTCGTAATCGTTCTCACTGCTGGTGAATTATAATGTTCTGGATTCCACTTGTGATTTTGAATGAAATTTGAACCGGTGCAGCTAACTTAAGATGTGACAATTATATTGTCACATCTTAAGAAATGTGACAATAACTGTCATATTTCTTAAGAGTCAATTGGCCCCAAAGTGGATCAAAAGCAGAGTAAATGAAAATAGTGTAATCGGGTATTCAGAAAATAAGGTACATTTCAATTAGATAATAGCAATTTCTTAACAGTTTTTTATTAAACCATGTTACCACAATTCTTGTAACGACCAAGAATAATAAATTGGTAGGCAATAGCTTATTCACATTACGTGTTTGTTTACATGTACGAAATGGAAGTATGAAGGAACGAAGTGGCAGCGCGGGGGCCAATTGATCCGGAGCTTAAGAAGTCATCAACTGATGCCTCCTGTGTATTAGTGTAAAGGCACACTCCTGCACTAAGGTAAGTGTTTGAGCCCCCAGGCAGAGAGGTCTTCCGTCGAGCCCTGGAGCATCGGGTCTCTTTTAAAAGTGTTCCGTGTTGCAGGTTTTGGTTTTTTTTTTTAAAGTGTTTCCAAACGCACAGCTGCACAAAGCACATGCATCATCTGCAAATGCAGGATGTGCATCTGGGGGGAACGATTAAAACTAAGACAATAATCACCTGCAGCTGTCAATAAAAGTCAAAAAAAAAAAGAGGGGAAAAAACCCGATACGTACCTTGATTTTCATGACTTTAGCAGTCAAGTTCTCATTAAAAACTAACATCGGTTTTCATGGCCCTCTTAACCGGTCACGACAAGCCTCTCTCTCTCTCACACACAAATAGCAGATTATTTACCTTATCTGGCTATCTTTATTGCTTTGCAGGAAAGGTCGGCCGGGCGCCTCCGTCGCAAATCATTGTGTCACCTTGAATGTTAATTGCACTTTATGAGAAGCGGGTCTTTTTTTTTTTTTTTTTTAACGTTTTAACCATTTCAAACCACCGCAACAAGCCCAGACTTAATGAGGCGGCGTACCGCCAAAAAGGGAGGGAGATGTCCCTCTGACCGCGGAGAGCCGCACCAGCAGCTCTCCGTCCATCCACAGCCACGGGTCAGCGGCGGTGTGGAGACTTTATTACGTGCGTCCCAGGAATCCTTCATTACGTCGCTGCTGCCTGCGCCGCTCGCGCAAACCTGTGGGCGCCGAGCCCCTTCCTCCACATACAGCCTGACATCACACGACTCTGGCGCTCATTTGAATAGACTGCAGCGGCATGTGATCAGCTGAGGACGGACTAATTTCTCGGGCTGAATGGCTCAGTGTCCCTGGGCTAGGGCGGACAGAGGAAGAGGAGGAGAAGGAGAAAAAGAAAGAAGAGGAGGAGGAGGAGGAGGTGCCGCGCTCTCCCGGGTGCGAGCGAAAACCTTTTTTTCCCCCCCAATAGTCTCCCTAAAAGTGCAGCCCTTTGATCCGGGCCGCTGCTGGCGCCTAAAAACAACATAAGTTGTCTGCCCATTAGAGAGACTGACAAATCGTGACAGATTGTTTGTGCGTGGTAATTAGCGGTGCTGACGCTATAGCCTGAGAACTGATGCAATATAAAAAGACTCTACCTGCCTTCACTGCAAGGGAGTTAAATAAATAAATAAATCCTATTTTTCTTTATCCCTCTTTAAAATAGAAAAAGACATGAGTACATGCCATTCCAGGAAGACTGACATCAGCATTTCTTCTTGCATAAAACTGTCCATACCCTTTAAATGACGACAGTCATTTAAAAAGTTTGAAACAACTCGATCAGTGAAAACAGAAGGCTGGATACTGGCTTATTCTGACATCGAATCAAAAAACTGTTCACCAAGGTTTATTGTGTACTGTAGTGTCCTTTAATGGGAATGGGATATTACATGCATTTGTTTGGGAGTAATGGGAACAGAAATAATTTTCTTCGCTACCATCACAAATGTAAACATGTTGACTTTAATGATGCGTTGTTAGGCAACAAAACTCCAGATGGGGACTGTCTGGCGCAGAACAAAAATAGATATGTGGGGGGGAAAGTAGCACAGTGGAGGATCTGTGATGCTGTGGGGGTGACCTCTCTTCCAGTAACCATGGAAACCTCACGAGAATGCAGAAGGAAATCTTGGAATGAACTATTTCATTTAAATAAGAAAAAAAAAATCGGTGATCTCTACCAAAAACCTGTAAGTGGGTCATGTCTCTAATACTTATTGAAGACACATTTCTCCCCAGAGAAATTATTTATTAGAGGCAATATCAACCTTCTCCCATATGTGGGTGAGCTAAGAGAAGGGAGATAACCTATATGCTCTCTGGACAATTTGGAGTAGTGTGCTTCAATCTTCTAAACTAGCCATAGGGCTGCCATATTGGCAAAATGGAATTATACACCAAACCAAACCTTGGAAACCGGCAACTTTTGCTGGTGTTAAATTTTGCTCATGTGATATTTTGTTTTCTCACCAGATTCTGTAGAATAAACAATTTTTTTTTGTGTTCAATGATGCGACTGCAACAAGATGTGAATTTATTATTCATCCTAACGACGAGTACCAAGAAATCTGTCCACATTTCAGTACTAAAAAAGAGCGATAAGGTCAATCTTGCTAGCAAGCCGATCTTCTTAATTTGATTAGCTCCAATAAATGACACTTCTAGCAGCTGTTTTCAGGAAAAATGGCAACTTCTTGGAATAGATTTTAAAAATGCTATGTCTTTTTCACTAACATGTTATGATTGAAGTAGCTTGGCCTCACTCACTAATTTTGACATAAAAGGACAAACCAGGTGCCAAAAACGACAACTATGTAGAATTACACTAATTTAGCCAAGTAAGCATATTTTAAAGTTGCCTTTACATTACATAGAGCAGAATCTTCGATTGGAGTCACTCCAAACACACTGGTTAAAATGTAGCAGTGTGTTTTAGCAGTATGAGAAAAAAAATCTTATTCTTTCTGTTCTTGGATATAATTAGAACCCAAACGCCATTTGGGAGCGCTTACTCTGATTAAACCACGGATCATAAAGAGTTTGTTTTGTTTACGTGTATTTGAAGTCGGTTATATTGCTAAACTTCCTCTGTCTGATTTTTTTTTTTTTAACCCCACATCTCACTTGGTCCGGCCCCCTGTCCACGCTGATTGGCCGCCTCTCTCTCCACGCCTGCTTTATTATACAGCTCTTCGCTCCAATCTGGCCGCATAAACATGAGGATGCCGTCACTTTAGCAGAACTCTTCCCACGGCCCGCAGTCACAGTCGAGACTTGGGGAAAAAAGTCGTCTCTCTTTTCCCTATATTATTTATTTTTTTATTTTTACTTGCGCACAGTCGGGACCTGTATGGCCCCATCGATCGCCATGTCAGCACTGACCGCCGGTGTGAAAAGCGAAGACCTCTCCCCCCGATCGGCGCTCGTCAATAGAGGCGAAATGCAGACCAGCCTGAGCCCCGCAGAGGAGACCGGGAAGCCCAAAGTCGCGATCCTGCCTTTCAGCGTGGAGGCGCTGATGGCTGACAGGAAGCCCAGCAGAGAGGTGCCATCTCCGGACGGCGCGGCCGGGACGTCCCAGTCGTTGGGGAAGGGGACGCGGATGGGCGCCTTCGCCGGTCTGGACGCTTCTGTTCCCGCTTTGCCGATGAACTCTGCGTTTTCTGTCGGCGACATTATGAACATGTCCGATGATGTGCTGATTAAACCCGAGAGCCCGGATAGTCAAGAGAGGACTTCGTGGATTCAAAGTCCACGTTTCTCCCCGACACCCCCACGTAAGTCCCATTTTAAAATGTTTGTTGTGAGAATTACGCATGGGTAGAGTTTACATTGTACATAGTGTAAAACTAACGCGTAAATTTAAGAGACCAAAATGCGCCAGCCCACTTTTTTTCGCAAAGTTTTCAGTTGCGCAGAGGTAGTAAATGTTTTTATTATTACTGTTATTATTATTATTGTTTTGGTAACCGGATCGCTTTGTTGTCGTTGCAGGACGCTTGAGTCCTCCCGCCTGCCCGCTGCGCAAACACAAGACAAACAGAAAGCCTCGGACTCCGTTCACCACGTCCCAGCTGCTGGCCCTGGAGAGGAAGTTCCGCCAGAAGCAGTACCTCTCCATCGCGGAGCGAGCGGAGTTCTCCAGCTCCCTCAACCTCACGGAGACCCAGGTGAAAATCTGGTTCCAGAACAGAAGAGCCAAGGCCAAGCGCCTCCAGGAGGCAGAGCTGGAAAAACTGAAAATGGCAGCGAAGCCCATGTTGCCACCGGCCTTCGGGATCTCCTTCCCCCTCGGCGCACATGTTCCGGCGTCCTACGCGGGTTCGCACCCGTTCCAGAGGCACTCGCTGCCGGTGTCTCCTGTGGGACTGTACGCCGCGCATGTGGGATACAGTATGTACCACCTGGCTTGACAGGGGTGAGGAGTGAGATGGGGGTGGGAGGGACACACAAAAGAAAGAGGGCACCAGCAGGACTACGTTTTAAAGAGAAATTGGGCCCCTTTTGGACCTATGATGCGACAAATGAGAAAAGCATCCAGGTGGGGAGGTCAGTGTCGCGTCTGGTCAGGGAGGGTGGGAACAAGGCCTCCTAACGGACCCACTCTGACGACGCCGTGTTCTCTTCCGTTTCGACCTGGCCAGTAAATTCCCACGTGTGTGTGTGTGTGTGTCCATTTTAATCTGAAGTCTGAGATGTGTCAGACAAGATTCTCTGAAGATGGATTTTTTTTTTTTTTTTTTTGCAAATATGGAAGATGACTTGCAACCTACAAACGTATTGTGACCTTAAAGTCAAGTGTGGACATTGAACAGGGCGTCCATGACAGCCAGGTGAAAGGTGACAGGCCTTTTTTTTCAGAGATAAAGGCGCAGCTTGACATATTTTTTTTGTACCTACGAACTTTGACTGGGCTTAAAAAAGACAAGCTGATGTCAAACTACACACTAACATCTCCGCAACTTTGGAATCGGTGTTTTTTTTTTTTTTATGTTTTCATGTTTTACTTTCATATAAACGCGCAACCGCAGCGTGTCATTTAGTCCGTAAAATCTGGAAAATCACAGCGTTTGTTTTTTTTAATTCTTTTTTATTTGTTTTTTTAATAACAGCACTGTCTGTTGTTTCATTGGTTCCCTTATTTTGGAAGGGGAAAGTGTACTGTAAAGTAATGTATATTTGAAAAAAATATCCTCATTTATATTCTGAATATATTTGTGACATAACTTAACAATAAATTGTTTATTCTTTTTTTCCCCATGTTTTTCGTTTTAAATTGCGCTTTTTCATTTTAACTGCAGGAGGTCTTCCTTAGACCTATTTAAATATATTTTAGAGCGATTTAACCGAAAAACAAATTATGTTTGGTGTTATAGATTTTAAACAAGAGATTTGGGTTAAAAAACTGAATTCTTCCAAGCGGGTGACTTTCACGGGTTATGAAGTGAAAAAGGGCAAATTTTCAACTTTTTTCTTTTTCTTTTTTCTTTTTTTAATAAAGACTTGTCTACACAAAAGACTTGTGTAAATCTGACAAGTTGGAGGATGAGACTCTTTTTCGCTGGTCAAACTTAAACATCTTCAGGAAAATGCATAATAGATGAAAACAAGGTGCATTCAGGAAAATATATTTGTAAAAAATGAGTTATTTAAATGTCACAAAGAAAACTTCTGATCTCATTCGGTCCCTGTCATGGTCTCTGTTTCGGCTTATCTCAGCGTCGGTTTGAAGTGGATTTAATCAAGTTCTATGTTTTTCTGCGGTAAAGTTACAATGATAATGCTTTTGTATCGATTCCAGTTTTTCGATTTCTTCCTATTTTGACCGATTTTTTCCCTATAATGTACAATAGAGGAAACGACATTCCCCTGTTGGAGGTAGTGGTTTTGAACCCAACTAAAATGAAGGAACTTGAACACTATGAGTATTTAGGCTTCAAAGGAAGTCTTTCTGATTTTCAGGACTGAAGATGTGATTAGCTTTGATGCATATAATGAATGATGGTGGTGGCAGGGTTCGATTTATTGAACATTTGATGTGCTGAGCTGATCACAGATCAGGGTCGATTGGAAAACTGGTCAGTTCGATTTTAAGCCAATTGTTCGGTACAACTCGATATTTTCTTAGCTGTGCGTGTGTTTCCCTTCGCCTTTGAATCACCTAACCCAGATATTAAAGGCGCCACATGGAAGCAGGAGGAAGAGTGGGAGGTGGACAATCACTTTTGCTGACTTCAAACCACAGAGATACACTCTGAAAATTGCCTCTCTTGGGTGGAAATTGCTCGTAAACAATCCGCCGTGCGACTGTCATTACGTGCGTTTAAGGGTGTAAAGTGAGCCGGGTGGCAATTCATTACGACATGAGGTGGACTGAGCCTTGTGTCGGTGAGAGTCTGGAGACGAGTTTCTGACGCCCTGGAGTAAACGCAGACAGAAAAGTATCCGAACAGAAACTTAAAGTCGTTTTCTGCCATCAGGGAGGAGGGAGGGGGATGAGAGGAGAAGGATCAGATAGGAGGGTTGGGGGGGGGGAAATTACAGACCGCTCCGCGGCGCTTTTAAAGGCTTTCTCCGGACTTTCCTGCCATTCAGGCAGGGGTTAAACTGGAGTAAAATAATTGCTGTAATGAGCAAAGGCAATCTGCCGCAGACAGAGGCCGGCTCCAGCGAGGCTGTAGCTCCAGGCAAGGCGGAACTTTTATCATTCCTAAAATGTCAACTGGGGACTGGGACGGGCAACACGCTCAGCTCAGAGCGCTGTGGTGAAGCAAGCAACCAGGGCAAGAGCCTCTTCACTTATTCAGGTAGAATCATTTTATTCGTTTTCATTATTTATTGTTTAGACTCATTTCGACAATGTTTTGTTTTTTCGACTCGGCTCCTCAGATCACCTACGCTCCGTCTCGTCCAGCATGAAGGCATGAATTAATGTATAATCCCCGACAATAAGTTCAAATCACACGGATGGACGCTCCTTCTGAAAAGAGCAGAAACTTGACACAATGGAGCCAAAGGGGACCGGTTCTCTCTTCTGAAGCCTTTCATTCCTTTGTCCCCCACTGTTCTCTATGCTGCCAGGGGCCAAACACAAAACAAAAGTCGCTTGTTTATGTCGTGGAAAAGATCACAGGAGGTTTTTCTTAACTCCCTGGTAAAACCTCTTGATCCCCAAAGGAGGCAAATAGGTTATTATATTGGATAAATGATAATAAAAAAGAAGATAACTTTAATCGTTGAATGGACGGGGTATTATGGGCAATTTTAGCTTGTAAATGTAACCTGGGTATCTTTTTAAAAGCTTGTTGTCCCCGCTAAGCCCGTGTCTTTTTTTAGAGTTATGTGGGAAAAAATTGAAAGAGACTGACAAATAAAGCAAGCTGTCATATTTCTTTCAGAAACTCATCAAATGAACCGTTGAAATTTACCTTCTTCCTCTTTTTTTTTTTTTTTTTTGAAGAACATGTAATGATCCCTAAGCAATTTTTCACTTTGAGGCCTAATACTGTACACAATTACATGTATGACTCACTATGACTCAAATAACCCCAAGACTTTGAAATTCGGTCATAATAAGCTACGCTTAGTCTCATATTATACGAAAAGAAATAATAATTCGGCTTTAAATGTGCGATTAAGTGATATTTGAGTATTTTTGAGGGAAAAAATATTGCAATTCATCCCAACTGCTTAATCACGAATAAAGCAATAGGAAATCAGTAGGTGTCGTTTTACCAGTACGAAATGAAATCATACAGGTACGAAACGGCTTCACTTTTGAAAAGACCAACCATGTTCGCAAATTTTTATTACACTGTAAAATCATATTTAGTAATTTTACTTATACGAAATAACATAAAAATGTCAATAAAATTCCAAAAACTAAAATAATTAAAAAATAAAATCACGGGGGGTATTTCTTTTTCAGCATCACTTTAAAGAACTGGGCTTTCACTGGTTCACGACCGGCATCCTCCATGACAGATCCCACACCACCACCTTATGTCCACAGGCAGATTAACAGAAGATACACTGCAGCAGTAAACACGCATATGGAACCACGAGTCCATTACAGGCTCATTTTACTTCCATAACACACATATTATTATTATTATTATTATTATTATTATTATTATTATTATTATTATTATTATTATATATATGCAACCATCAGCCCTTCTTTGATCTCACTACGATTTCCTAGAAGCAAAATAACCCCATATAATTACTTATAATGCAAAAATAAAATCATTTGAATTGAAAGTGTTTGAAATTTATTTCATGTTCGAAATAAATTTCAAATAAATTTCAAAGAAAAAAAGAAAAGAAAGTGAGCCAATTTCACCTGTTTATGTCCATGCGTGTAACTACACGCCTGTCCAGCGCCACATGCAGCCTATAATAACGCCACATGAACGTGATAAATCATGGCTCAAAGATAGCCATCATCTGCAATTTCTTGCGGATGTCTCTCCACTAAAAGCGAGGAGGCTAATAAAACCTGGCCTACTGCAGAAAACCAGATGTTGACGTTTTGACGGGAATATCGCAGCGCATGTTTTCAGAAATGAAAAATCGCAGTAGGTTTTTTTTTTTTTTTTTTTTTACCATGGAGTCAGCTCTGAGAGAAAAGAAGAGATAAGGAGAGATGTAAATCGACCTACTTTTTTTTTTTTGCGTGATTGTGATTCGGCTGCTGAAACCTCATTTAAGCGGATGCATATTCTACACAGGATATGTTGGTCTATATTATGTAGGCCAGAGGTTCCCAAACTGTGGGGCGCGCCCCCTAAGGGGGGCGCCGTGTCATTGCAGAGGGGGCGCGGGAAGCCGTCTGGATGAAAACAAAACAAAACATGAACACTGTATGCGCTGTGTTTTTACCTTAGAATGGCCAACTCTCTGTTATTCCTATGTCAATTTGATACAGTAGAGGCTTCCACACTTCCCATATTTGTGTCCTCTGTCACTTTTATCAGCATTTAAAACTGTTTAATCCGTAGTTAACATGTTGTAACCTGTTTTTCCGAGCCGCCTTTAAACGCAACATGTAGAAAATGTTTGGAAACCACTGGGGGGGGGGGGCGCAGAAGAAAAAGTTTGGGAACCACTGATGTAGGCTGACAACAACTTAACCTTACTGCAATGATGAGAAAATGAGTTAATGCATACCGCTAGAGGGCAGCACCGTCTTGACCTCCATGCCATGAAAGGTTGACATGTCTTGCGCTGTCTGACTTTGCTCAGCCATTTTTGTGCTGCGCAGAGACAAGAACACAGTCTTCAACGACGAATTTGTTAAATCTTTCCACACTACATTAAAATTAATTAGATTATTCATCATTATGTAAGCCAAAACCAAATAAGATGTCTTTAGCGGGGGATGAATATGAACAACGTGATATGTCCCTTGCTATTGAGACAACATTGCTAAATAGCAATAAAAGCGCTAAATGCTATGAAACCCCCCAAAAAGACTCTGAAACGCAAAACACATGACTGCCAGTTCAGTGTATGGCTGCACTGTATTATAAGCTTCAGAGAAAAAGTCAAAGCCAAATTGAGAAGCTGCCAAAAATAAAAAATATGGCAAGAGGGAAAGCCACTGTTCAAAGAAAGTCATAAGTCTGACTTCCAGTTTGTCACAACAAACACATGGAACAAAGTGCTGTGGTCAGATGACACAAAAAGGTAACATTTCATCTAATAACATGTGGAAAACTAACATTATACCCCTGAGCACACAATTTCCATAGTGAAACATGGTGGTGGCAGCATCGTTCTGTGGGGGTACATCAGATGGTGACACGATTTGATTCAGGTGTGCTGGTGCAGAAATGCTTCTAAAAGTAGCAGGACAGTGGGAACTTTTTTATTTTTTGGAAAATCTTAAAGAAAACAACAAAAAAATGGTATAACTAATCACCCACTTTAATCTAAGTACGGTTTGATCACCCTGAAAGTTATTTGGGCCTATCAGAGTAAAGTGGGATGAATAGATAACACATGCCACTCTTTTGCCTGATTTTCTTTATAAAAACGTTCAAAACCATATATTCTTTTTACTTAATTTTTTTCCCCAATATTGTAGATGAAACTTTGGTTTTAGTGTCACAATGAGTGGAAACGTTAGAGGGGGAGACTTTAGCAAAGCTCTACAGCGAAATAAGGTGAACACTTAGTCTTGTCACTAGTGCCTTGGATTTTCTGAAAACCTACTCTTAGCCTTTATCAGTATATAAAACAGCAGCCTGATAAGGTGTATTTAGTGTATGCAGGGGGACATCATTGTTTACCACAACACAGCCTCTCAATCGCCTGGTTTACTGACGAGCACAATTATTATAAACAGAGTAGAGAATGTGCCGGTCATCTATTGGGGGAAACATTTCCTTATGCGCACTAATGAGGCAACACTTCTCTAAAAAAAATGCAATAAAAGCGCTAAATGTGATGGAAAATTGCCTGAAAGCCCTATAAAAGAATCGGAATCTCAAACTGCATGGCCGCTACTTTAATGTGAATAAGTTTGTGATGTGTTCTTTATAAGGGAATTTTATTTTAACAAAGCAGAGAATGATTACTGATTGCACAGCATTTGGGGTTTTTTTTTTGGGTGCAGTACCTGAACATTACATTGCCACGGCCGCCTGCGGTTTTAATGTTCTGTTCTAGTTTTGCTTTTAAGAGTAGGTGCATTGTGCTGCCCTATAATTATGATTAATAAGAACAGCAATTAGGCTTTATGAGCGCACTGTGGGCAGGTTTTCTCAATAAGCCACATGGTGCTGACTAACAGTTTGGTCCTTTCAGGGTCAGTTTATTATAGCTGCGAGGAGTTCGGACATGATGGTTCAGAAGCAGGGTCTACTTGGGGCAAAGTAAAAATTGGTTTGATGGATTCTAGGGACTCTTCATGGAGCAGATGTGACTCAGTTTCTGTTCCCATCAGACAGTTTTCAATACGGCAAACTGCAAGCTGGATATGGACAATAGTATCGAACAACTTATGGAAGACTAAATATCGGAGAGCTAAAATTTGACAATGATTTTACTCAAATATATAGTGCTCTTAAAACGTGTTCAGAATTTTTCAGATCTTACGTGGATGTATCACCTTCATGTGGTGACCTGACCAGCCCATAATAAACCCCACAGCCTGTTACTGCCACTACCGTTTTTCACCGAGTGTTTATGCTGAGAAGGAATTATAGATGGGTGGACCTTTTTCTTTTTACTCATTACATTTGAAGGCAATTGGTTTCATTGAATTTTATTTAGGGGCACCAGGGTCAACAGGGTATATACCTTTCTCAGTCTGCTTCACAACTATGCAGAACTTTGTCTTGGTCTACTAAACAACATTTAAGCAAGATACCTTTAAGGTTATGGTTGATTGATGAAATGTGGAAAACTTAAAAGGATATGAATACTTTGTCAAGGCACTTTTCATAGTCAGAGAGGCTGAATAATCAATAAAGTCTTGTCTTAAGCTACTGAAGCATTAAAAATGTGATCCAATTCTTCTTCCAGTGTGGTACCTGGTTGGCTAGCACCATCTGCTGATCGATCCAAGTACCTTAACCCTGCTGCCAAAAGAAGACCATGACTGCAACTCTACTTGTTCCTGAAAGCCCTCACGATTCTAACTCTTAAAAAATGGATCAACTGCGTGATTCCTACAGCAACCATAAGCTCAAGCTGGCTAAAGGGATAGACTGCAGAGGTGAAACATGACCATGGAAACTCAGGTCAGAATGTAGATTTTTACGTGACTTATTGAGGAATGAAGCCAATCAGACAAAGCAGCAGAAGCAATGATGCAAATATTGAATCAGAGAATTTTGAAATGTTAGTATATATTTTTAAGTGGAATCAGTGAACTGATGATTCAGTCTTTATTATAGAACAAACAATGTGACGCTTGAATAGTTTCTATTATTGAAGACCTGACTCAGCTGAAAGTAGCCTTGTTTTTAGTAATCGGGTCGTCCAACACGTTCTTCTTCTCAGGATTTCACAACTTTAGGTACCTTTAAATCAATAAGTAATGGCTAATTTGGTAAAAAGTAGATCTGAATGTGCGTTTAAACTGTGAAAGGTCATCAGGACACGCAATGAATCGTCATTGATATTTGTATCGGTTGATGTAAGTAATTTTCTAACATATTGTTATCGAATGTTAAAATGACATTTTAACATTTGATGACGATAACACCTTTTCCCAAATCTTCTGATTTGGGAAGAGGTGTGGTGTTTAACTGAAACAGAGAAGAAATGTCACCTATGTGGTTGTTTTTTTCCTGGTGTCCAAACGGTAGGTAGACATATAATATCGATATTGTTTGGTTATTAGCCATTGCAGCAATATTAGTATCAGGTTAAAGTGATGGGTGGTAGAGTAATCTAGGGAGAATGAAGATAGCAGCCACTGTTTTAGCTCTTGTATTTATTGCTGTTATTCCAATATGTTGAGGTCATACATTTTTAAAGCAGCTTAAGCATCAGTGAAACTGACTGCACCAGCAGTTTCTGGGCTATTAAAAGTAGAGACAAAACACATTGAAAATCTAGTTAAAAGCTAGTCTAATTCAGTCTCCATGTAAGGATTTGAGTTTTCTGTGTGTTTATTTAGGTTTCTGTGTTGGTTGAGTTTCCCTTGACTACCCTCTGTGTATTTAAATCCACCTGTATCTCTTGTTTGTGGTCAGGTCCTCGTCTGGTGTCACCGTTTCTAGCTGAGTTACCAGTCGCTACCAGTGTCTGAGCTCTTAGCCTTCTGCTCACCTGTCCTGCCTGGATTTAGTGCTTAGTTCTTCATTAAACTATTATTTCCACTGCGTCTACCTCACCACTCTACTACTGCACAACATGGCGCTCCAGCTGGTTCATTAAAACACTTAACAGATTCAAAACAGCACCAAAAATGGAGGGAACACATTCCACAAACCTGGGTCCCTCTGTTCTAAATGGATCTCTCTCTGTCCAAAAATATATTATGGGAACCTTTGACAGCCTTCGACCAGAACATGCAGCAGAGGATTGGGAATCCTTTCTACTGCTGTTAGCAGTTCAGGGATACTGCTGGTGGGTTTAGTTCTGGAGAAGGAGAGAATGATCCCTGCACCTGGGGGAATGTATGTGGCATCAAGGGAAGGTTTGGTTCTTTCAGAGAGAAGCAGAACTGATTGAGTGGGCATGTGGCAACACCAGCGGGGAGCAGAACTGCAGACAACATCCTTGGGAAAGGTGAGTTTTCCAAGTAAGTTAATATCATGAGGGGGATGTGACTCTAGAGGTCTAATGTGAAAGCATTTTCTGCACTAGCTTGACCTGGGAGACAGAGTGAATAACTCAGATGTGGGCAGGGGATAACTCAAGGAAGTAAAACTGACCAGAGAGCATAAAAACTCAAGAGATAGAAAACACACTGAAGGGCCTGACTCCACTTCACAGGCAGAGTGGTCACCCAGCTGCTTCTTTTATCCACAGAGATCTTGTTGATGAGAGGACTGGAAGGTGCCTTCTTCCTGTTAAGGACATCACCAAAGCTAACATGGCTTCAGTAAGATATGTTTAAAATCAATCAGGGATAATGCTTGCTGCATTTGTGAGCAAACTGAGCTCAAACACAAAGTAAAGATTACATTTCATTATGTCAATAAACAAATCTAAAAATCTGATATCTATGCCTAAGATTCATGAATTTATGGGATGCCCCTGGTGGCCTGGAGGCCGTAAGCAGCAGCTTCATTTGCATATGCGGTGGATCGATTCTGACTCGCATAGATCAAAATCAGGACAAGAGGGAACCAGCAGATAAAAGCCGTATACCATGTGTGTTAGTTTTGCCCAGAACAGACTCGTACTTTTCCCCGTGAATCGAAATGCAATGACGCAGTTCCGCCAGCAGAGGTCAGCAAAGGATAGGACTGAAATCAACAATCACAGTCTAATGGTTTAGGAGAACTTTGGGAAGGCAGAGTTCATAATGTCCATAAGTGGGATGTTGATAGACTCCTAAAAAAAAGAGTTGATCACCTAAATCAAATCGAAAGGCATTTCAACAAAATAGTTAAAAAGCTTAGAAGATTTTTTTGTTCTAAAAGATTTGTTCATTTTTTCCATGCAGGACAAATGTCAAACTATACCAAGCACTAAAGTTTGTCTATTTTGGGTCACTGGGTACTTTTTACAACCAGATGACTTAGAAGCAAAATAAAATATAAAAAAGAGCTGTTACACTTAAGAAGGTTTTGATGAGATTTTAATGGCCCCTGTTCATAAAATTGCGGATGCAACCACGCTTGTGTTTTAACCAGCCCCACCACAGCACTGGACTCATACTTGACTTTTTCTTCTTCCACAAAACCTATCATTTACATCATTTAGTGTTAATTCATCGGCTTTTCCACTGTTTATTCAAAGACAGGAAGAAGAAATGCGATCTGAATGATTTGTCACCGGCATTTTAACGCAGCTTTCACGTTCTTGCCAGAGCAACATGTTCCTCAAATGTCAACAACAGAAAATCTCCTTAAAATATTTTTGTCAAACCAAACGCCTTTTGCCGTTTCTTTCATTGGCTTCACATTTTTCAAAGGAGAGTTTGATCTTTTGTGCACCAAAACCTGATTTACACCTACCCAGTCCGCTCTACTTATTGGTTGACCTCTGAGCTAAAAAATAGCATAAATTGTAGCGGATGCTAGTGGGTGATGTCATAGTGACTGGCACAAATACAAAGGGGTATGAAAAGTAACTAACTCAGCTGAGGGAGCAATAAAGTAAAGACTGAATTATAAATGTAGTTATTTTTAATTATTTGCGTATCAGATGAGAGCTGGTCATTTTGATTCTGTGCTGTTTTATCATTTTCTCCTTTAGTGTCAAACATTTTGGCAGCAAAAGAAGGAGCTACATCCCACAAGTCACCGGCATACAGTTTACCGAGTCTGAATCAATTTGTTTGTTTTGAAGCGATTTACATGTGAGATTTTGTTTCACATAACAAAAACATCACATTTTAATGGAGGTGTGTACTTTAGAGATCCCACCTCCATTAGAGTGCAGAACGATGGAAAGAAAACACGGACATGGAAACTGGTCGGAAAATAACTTTTTTTTTTTTATTACTTGAAAAAGAATAACAACCTCTACTGATTGCGAGTGTATACATATTTATGTGAAAAGTCGTTGCACTTCTTATTCACAATAACAAAGTAGCAGAAACATCACAGCTCCTTAGATGCTAAATCTATTCAAGAACATTCAGAGAGATACAAACGGTACAAGAAAGAGGAAGGAAACTACATTTGTTCTCCAACATGTTCGGCGTCCATGTCGAAGCCCTCAAATGTTTACAGGAGGCCACCCTGTAAACATCACAGCTGCGTTACTGGGAAGCTCCCAGTAACACAGCCTATTCCACACAAACCTTTGATCAGCCCCGGTAAAGAAGCAGAGGTCAACGCTGCACACACAAGCACCTTGTACTGGTTTATTATTTGAAGGTTTTCATCGGAATGGCTGGTATTCAGCTAATTTCCTGTGGAAAGTTCTCCGCTTGCTGCTGGAATGTGACCACACGTGTCCCCCGACATGCAGCCGGTCGCCCGGCCCTCAGCCAGCGAACATGCAGGACGTTAAAACAGCCTCGTCTTCGGTGGTATATGCTTGCTTTTACTGCTCTACATTTGGATACAATAGATTTTTTTATTTTTTTTTTTTACGAAGGTATATGTCTGTGTGAATGAGTGCGAGCCGTCTCATCTGTCCTCTTGCAGCAGCTGCAGTCTGTCTTCAGCCAGGTTTGGGCTGCTGCGTCCGGTGTCGATGGCCTCACAGTCGTCTGTGAAAAACACCAGGTCCTACGACGAAACAGCAGAAAAAAAACGCAAGTTTACGTTTGGTCGAGCTGCTCCGGCTAAAAAGTAGGGAAAACACGGCGCAGAGGCTCTCTCACCCGGTAACAGATTCTGGTGATGATGCTGTACAGGTTCTGGGTTTTCCGCTTCAACGCGACCATTCTGGGCTTGTCTCTGCAGCTCTGGCTGGGATGGTTCAGCACCACGTAGAGAAAGTCACGCAGTTTGTTGGTGATGCATGCGTTCTAGAGAGATAATGGTATGTTTTTTTGAACTACTAACATCTTCATTTAGTTTGGTGTTTTAACCTTGATGCAAACAAACAGTTTGATTGAACGTAGCTCTTATCTGACAATCAATCATGTTCATCTGAAACAACCCTTAATGCTAGGATACGTACAAAGACAAAAAAACAACACCTCTATAGATGTTTTTTCCAACTTACATGCACATCAATGTGGATGACAGGTAGAACTTCAGCACACGCTTTCTACAAACCAATCAACACAGCAATTAAGAATTAGACAAAGTCAAAGCCTGAGGTCTAACATGAACACTGCTGCAGTGAAGCGCTCTTACGGTTCGGTAGAAACTGTGGATCTTGTCCAGCAGGGTCATGATCTCTTTGCTCAGGCTAAGCGCTCTGGAGTAGCAGGTCGGAGGAGTGCAGTCGCACTGAAGCACGACGCTGAAGAAGCAGAGGAGAGCCGTCAGTCCCAGCCTCATGTCTGTCAGCTCCAGAGAAGTCCGGCTGCCTGTACGGGAAGTTCAACAAGTAATCTGCAGAGAGAACGACTCGCTCCACTTTTAAGGATGGAGAGGGAGTTTAAAAAAAAAAAAAAAAAAGAAAGAAAAATGAGGATGACGTGGAAGAACTGGAAGGCTCAGCAGGGAAAGAGAAAACAGATTGACTGCTGGAAAGGAAATCACAGAGGCTGTAGAAATGAGTTAATCTTACTCTGCAATAAGCAGATCCAATATTTTTTTAGTCGCCGACTGTTCTGGTTTGTTAATGCATACTATGGAGTACAGTCCATGCGGAAAACGAGACATGTTTCAGCTAAGGAGATAAGAGGTAGAGAATATGTTTTAAGAAACAAAAGCCAACACTGGAGATTGCAATATTTCCAGCAAGGGTATTTAGTTTCATGACTGTTTATACCAAATCCATATCTACAAGCGTTACTGTTTGAGCTGAATTACTGAACTAAATGAACATTTTCTGAAACGTTCCAGTGTCTAATGCAAATAAATGACATAAGGCGTAAAAAGTCAGCTGCCTTTAATTGAAACAAAGCCAGATGCTGCATACATGATGAAAAGTACAAAAATACACAACATAAACATTGGAAAAGACACTGTGTTAGCCTCAGGTTGCAGGAGCAACTGAGCCTTTCTTGAAATTGAGAAAATTCCTCTTCTTTTTCCTTTCTGGGATGACAACAGAGTTACTGGATTCAGGTGGATCCCGAAACACAAACAAGCGCTCTCCGGTGGCGAGGCTGCCCGCTGCGCCGCAGACGGAGTCCGAGGTCACGCTTTCCCCTGCAGGGCCGTGCGCCGTTTCCTCCGCCGTGTCGCTCTGCAGCTGCGGAACGAGCGCGGCTGGCGTCAAAACATCCTGCGCGCCTCTGTCGTCAGCTAGCGACGACAGTCCGGCATCTCTGGGACGCAGGAGATGGGATCTAGGGAGCAGCTTTTCCAACGCGCTCCGCCTCTTTTCCTCCAGCCTGACAGAGTTGGAAGACAAAGGGGCTGCTGTTAGCTGGGTCGGAGTGTTTCTGTGTTTACCTCATGCTTTTGCGGCCACTGGCGCCGAGCCACAAACATTCCTCTGATCAGAACCATGTTTCACTTTAATTTGGGATTTGTCAATGATGTTGGCGAACCACTGATCCATAAGTTATTCTCTGCGGTAGCTGAACATCAGGCCTTCATTTAAAAGCAAAGTTGATGATCACAGAAACGTGCTGAACCCACCTCTCTCTTTCCACAGCGCCGTTTGGCGTATTAACGATGGTTTTCCGCACCGCAATTTCTCTCAGCCTGACAGGAACGGCTCTGTTCTGCTCCCCGGCACAGCTGGGGGAAAAAACATCGTCATCATAAAGCAACTCCATGGCTTCACACCAAAGAACCGTAAAGTCACGTCTCTGTCGTCAGACGCCTTCCCCCCCCCGCCCCACAAAGCAGTGTTCTCATTCAGAGGTGACTTCGGGGAGACCTCTTAAAGTAAAAACATTCAGTTCGCTTCACACTGCATGATGCAAAACTCAAACTCTGAGAGCATAAAAGCAGCCGTGAGTGAAGCTTTGCTTGTCCACAGCCCAGTGGAATAAAAGTTCCCGTTACGGCAAACTTCCAAAGGTCATGTTCATGTCCCCAAATCTTTTCTCCTTTTGACACATTACAACCACACACAGTATTTTATTGGAATCTCATGTGAAAATCACTGCAACAGACTGTCTTCGTGAATCAGACTAATTAGTAAGCAGATTCAACCTGTGAGGGTTTTAACCTCATCTTAAATGCAGCTGTTCTCTGAAGGCTTTGCAGGTTGTTCAGGGAACATTAGTGAACAAGCAGCATTGAGAAGACCGAGGAGCACAGCAAACAGGTCAGGGAGAACGTTTTGGGGGGATTTTAAAGCAGATTATAAAACAATATAAGTTCTCTTCTTACAGAGAACATTTGCATTGCTCAGATTCAATCTGAGCGACTCAACGTGAATCGAAAAAAAACAACAAAAAAAACAACTAAATCTGAATCAACATAATTTGAAATCCATGTACTGCTTTGGAAATGATTGTCACTAAAACACAGCTGGATTTAATATTTTGAAACTTAATTTGATTTGAAATATTTGTTTTTTTTCTACTTCATCTTCTTGAAAGATGAAATAAAAAAGTAATTGAGCGCAGACTGACTGAACTATGTTGGACTTCGAGGAACGAAGAGCATTTTGAGTTGGAATGGGACACAATGGGCTGGTCAGTCATCAGATATCATTCGTCATGTCAAAGGAGCTGCAACCAAACTTTTAAGGTGATGCTAAGCAAATTACATGTATAAGAGGAAGAGTGATGTAAACAAATGCTAAGTTAGCACAGTTTATCCCCGGGTTGGGGTCAGTTTTTAAAAGCATTTATGCAAGTTTAGCAAAGCAAATTTAAATACAACTTAATTTCAGTTTCTGAGACAGCAGGGGGATCAACACTTGTCATAATGTGACACTCTCTGAATCTCTTTTTGATTTCTTGTACATCTTTCGCACTTGGTTCCAAACCCTACTGTTCACGTCATCTCTCTTTAGCAGGAGTATAAAACGGCTAGAAAAGACCATTTTTATGTAAAACTTTGAAAAGAAGAAAGACCTTGAAAGGGGAAAAACAACACATTGCGTGGCTTTCCAGACACAATATTTTCTGTTGGATTACCAAGCAACCTCCTGCTGGAGGCATTCCTCATCAGGAAGGCGAGCCAAACTCAGCAGGAGACAGAAAACAGCCTTCCAGGCTATTAGGATAAGAGAGGGAAGCGAAATGAAAAGTAAAATCGTTAATCTTTTCATCTTAGTTCAGGGGAAGCAGACTGCGGCGATGTTATATAAATTAAAGATCTCACTTGGAGATTGTTGTGTCTCAACAAGCTTTGATTAGAAAACTATCTTAACGAATCTGTTAGGAACAGAAGCAACACGCAGCAGCTGATTCGTCCAAAGATGTGTGCTAGCTTACGCTAATTTGTTGGTCGCCAAAAGGGCTGAAAGAAACAGCTGGCTAACTCCTCCACAGATTTCTTATGCAGTTTAAGCATGACAATATATTTTATTATTTTTATATCATGTTAGTTTGACGAGGCGTCCAGATAGGACTCAGTTTACGAATGATAACCATTTGTTTTTGTTTTAGAAGATGTTAAAATGACTTTTTATGAAATTAGAGAAATACTCCAAAGGCTACTGAAGCAAAACTGATTATTTTCGGGGTTAAACAGAAGATCTCTGACTGACCTAGATTGCTTTTGCCAACTTAAAGTAATACTGGTACAACCTGTGTTTGCAGAAACACAGGTTGCTAACACTATCACTGTTATTTTTCAAAATTATTGTCCACATATTTTGGACTTAATTTTCTTTTTTCAGTCTTCCAACTGAAGAGTTTTTAATTTCAATCCATTCTTGGCAAATATTCCTCAAGAAATGATCAACATAGGTCTCTAGATACAGGTGTAGAGCCATGAATTTCTTCGCTGTAGAGAAAGGAAAAGAAAACACTTCTACCCACTTTCCATCAAAGAATAAAATAAGTTGATAATTTTAAATTCATTCCAGGAGGTTCAGTGTGTTAACGTGTACACTGACCCGGTTTAACACCCTCGTCAACCCTGAAAAGTTTATAAAAAAAAAACAAAACTCAAAAATGGACAATCAAGCGGATAGATTTAACTGGTTAGATGCCATCTGAGACGGGTTCTGATAAGCAAGACTACTTTCAAAAGGCACTGACTGATGTGAAAGAAAGTTAAAATGTATGGAGTTTCTGTTTAAATTGACAGAATGGTTTTTGTTTTTGACATGCAACACAGACTTAGACATAGATTTGGTGAGCAAAGGGAGAAAAGAGGCGAAAAACAAAGAATTTCTCTGGAGTTGTCTAATCATATCAGATTGCCAGAAAAAATCTAAAGTTTTTTTTAACGACTCAATAAAAATCAAAACTTTTATCATCATGTGATCCAATACAGTAAATCCTAAAAAGAACGTGACAAAAATGAGGCTTTGGTCGTCTTTGCCAGATAATAAACCACAGACTCTCCTTACCTGGAACGCTCTTGCTCTGCAAAAGCAGAAACGGGACGTCGTTTGCGGCAGAGCGCGTCACCGAGCGAGAGAAGCTCACTCTCGGGCAGACTCGGGAGGAGGAGACGCAGGACCTCCAGGAGAACGTCGTCAGAGACGCGACTCTGCTTCACCAGCTGGGAGGCGAACTCCAGGTCCTGCCAAGTACAGACTCTCTTTACGCTCCGTTAACCGTCAGCAGGATTTCCACTGTGTATTTAACGTAGAAATGAACAGGGAATAAAATCCGACCTGGTCACAGTTTGAGTAAAGCCTTTTGAGCTCGATTTGTTCTTTTAATTCTTCCTTGACTTGATTGCTGGTGGAAATCTCTTGAAACCTGAACAGACGAACAGTTTCAACACCGGGAATGTCTAAAGCCTCATTTGACCCCTAAACCGTTTTATCAAACATTGTTTCTATAAAAAACATCCAAACACAAGGAGACCTGTAAGTTTTTTTTTGGTTTTTTTTTTACATAAAATTAAGGGGGAAAAAAATACACAGACAGTTGAATGCTAAATTAAAACAAATGAATAATTAAAACCAAGACTTCCTGAGTAAGCTACTCTAAAAGATGAATGTTTTCAGTCCTCATAGGAAGAACCAGATAGATTTTGATTGTTACTAGGGGAACGGTATTTGCTTTACAAAACCAAGTCCACTGTAAAGTTTAGAGAAGAAGAGCTTAATGAGGCGTACAGACTGGGTGTGTTTAATGTATGTTTATGTGTTGCAGTTTGTGGGGGAGGGGGGATTGAAAGACATTCAAAAGTTTTAGCTCAATGGCTCACCTTTCAAACGTCAAAGCAATGACCTGCTCACACTTGTGAAGCGCGTCCTGGAGGATGGACGTCATGCTGCAGTCGGGCTGGAGCTCGAACACCTCATCTTCCTCTCTGCCCTCCTCTCCCTCAAAGACGGTCTGGATCTTGTGTGACGGCACCCCCAGCCTGTCCAGCTCCGTCCTCTCCGACTGAAGCTGCTGTTCTGCTTCTTCTAGGCTCTTTGTGCAAGATTAGCAAAAATTAAAAACCCCCCTTGAGTTTAAAAGGCATAAAAAGAGACAATGGACGATTCTCGAGACAAGATCTACCTACCAAGCAGTGGCTGTGTATACTCTGAGCCACATCCTGCAGTTCTGAGATATTTCTCTCCCTGAGCTGTTGGACGAGCTGGCTTTGCAGGGTGACCATGGCCTTGGACGTCTCCAGCACTCTGGTCCAGCGCTCAGCCTTCTGGAAGACGATTGTAGCCATCTGCATTGCCAGGTTGTCTGCCTGACAGAGCAGATAGTCTTCCCTCTCCCTCTGCATCTCCTCCATCACCTGCCAAAAATCACAATGAATTTCATGGGCTGGTTTGATATGGAGAATTTATTGTAAAATGTTAACTCCAACTGGACTAGCTGTAAAAGTGCCTGGAAGTGAATCAAAAAAGAAGACGGCACTACCTTGTTCATAACACTGTTCTCCATCTGCCTTTCTTTCTCGAACAGATCAATCCTGTCCTGGAGCAGTTTTTGGAAACGCACCACCTCAGATGTATCTGCTTTCTTCCTGGCCTCTGTGCTTTTCCCCTTGGATTGCATATTTTCCTAAAAATAATAAAACAAAAAAAACCCCAACATAAACCACAAGTATTGTTGTGAAACAACTCCAGGTAGAGGGTTATGTTGTGATTAGAAATGAAACCACCCTATAAGTCACGTCTAATTTCTTAACGACACGGAGTCATCCAGAAGCCACGTTCTAATAGGCTGCAGCTGTCTTGTGCTCCCAGCGTACACCGCTCACCATTCCTCATCTATTTAAAGCAGCATGAGCCAGAAGAGTCTTTTCATGTAGTCCAAGTAATGTGGTTTAATGGAAAATATCGAGGAAAAATTGGATGTATATAGTTGAGTTTGGAAGCTACAGCTAACGAAAAAGACTATAGAAATTTTAATTTAAGAGAACTACGACATTAAGGTGCACATTATAGTTTCTGCTCCAGTTCCGATCAGCGTTGTTGCTTCCAGGACTCTTATTTCTCCAAACAACTGCGTCACTATAATGCTTTATTTTAGAGAGTCATGCAGGAACTGCACAAGACTTGCTTTTCTTCACATAATAAGTTTATCTTGTACTGCATTTCCCTGCAGAGGACATTACTTAAACCCTATCAGTCCATTTAGTCGTTCACCCACAACAACTTATTTGGCCCTTAATGTTCACCGCAAGTTCCTGTCACACACATGGTGGACATAAAGGGATGTTGAAATAGTGGTATACAAACAGCTGCAGTTAAATGTTCTCTGCTTCATTTGGCTAAGACACAAGGAAAAAAAAAAAAAACTAATGATCTACATCATTGTTTACTGGAGGCAGGGGAACCATGAAGGACCAAATTTGGAGAGAATCTGTTAGAATTTCACCCACTTTTGTTGCCTAAACAATCAGATCTTGGTGTTGGAGTTGTTTACTCCATACTTTTATTCTGTGGCTTTGCACACATTCAAATCATTGTAGTTTATCTTTGTCAAGTCTAAAAAGAAAAAAAATCTGTTTCATGTTTTCCAAAAGAGATTTTTATAGGAAGCCTCTACAAACTTTACATCTGTTTCACTCTGGATGAAAGTATCATTTCTGGTTCGAAATCCAGACTCAAAAAACTTTTTGTCTTTCAGAAAGACTAACTCGTGCTATTTATTTGTCACATTCCTTAGAGTTTTTTTAAGTCCTCCGACTCTAAAACACTGAAACGTGTTGGGCACACTTGTTTGATTTTATATTTTGAGAAAACAGAGGTCACTAGAGTCAACGATTTTTAACTGGGTCTGTAGAAGCGAATAAACTGATGTCTGTAATATGTGATTATCTATTCACCATCTCCTCTTCGCTCTTTGCTCTCCATTCAGCCAGAGCAGCATGGAGTTTAGTTCTGGAGACGGCGTGGGGAAGCACCAGACAGCGGTCTATTACAGATAGACTCTTCTGAAACTCCAGCTTCATCCTGAGCCGGTCGTCCTCAGACAGCGTCAGCTGAGACGAACACAGACACCTAAGTGGGAAAGCCAAAGATGGAAATGAACAGGAAACTTTATACATACGAGGTAAGAGCTTTCTTGACAACGGAGCTGAATAATGGCAAATAATGCTGTTTCCGTTATTCATTGTTTTAGCCAGTCAATCATCCAGTTTCAGCTGCTTCAGTAGTTACTGGAGAATTTCTCAACGTGTAATGTGGAAAACAGGGATTCAGATTGTGACGATGGAAAATCTATCATACAAAACACTCGGGGCGCACTGATTGCAGTTTTCTGGCCGATCGCGAATTACCAACTGGCATGATCTGGTGGACGGGGCTAATAGTTAATTTTTAGACCTTGCTGAGGTAGGTGAGATCGGGGAATAAGATCGGCTTCACATGTAATTATCAACCGATCATCAATCTCCCAAAATTAAGGGAATTGGCACCGACAAATCAGTGCACTCCTACAAAATAATGCTCTTCTTTACTTCCTTTAATGCAGCTTTTCCTATATTTGGATGTCATGACTCATGTCATCGCATTGCTGACCGAAAGAAATCTCTCCAGTGAGCCCTGAGCTCCTTCTGTTCCCGCAGCTCCTGCTCCATGCCTTCCTGCAGAGACTGCCTGGTGCAGCTGAGGGTGCGCAGCGCCGCCTTGCCTTCCTGATGAAGCCTCTCCTGGCCCTGCAGCAGAGCACCGCCCCCTTGCCCCGCAGACTTGCCAGGCCCCGCCTCGGGTTCCACCTGCAGCACGGGGTGTTTGGCACCCAGCGGCAGCAGCGTCAGCACGGCCTGAGCCGCGGCAGGCTGGATAGCTTTCACATCAGCCATCACTCCCTGGATCCCTCGCATCGTCACCTAAAGAGAAAGCAGAAGATGAACCACAGATGTTCATATTTCACCATCCAGCTCGATTATATCACGGCGTCGGCTGTCCGAGGGGCACCTTGCGGATGTCGGCAGCAGCCTCCTCATCCAGACTGTTGATGAGCTCTGCGAGCTCCAGGCTGTGAGCGGTCAGTAAGTTCTGCCAACACTGCAGATGGTGCGTTTCGTCCATCTTCTCTTCCAGACTTTTGGTGATGCTGGACAAATCCCTCTGTCTCTGCTTGTGGACCCTCAACTGGAAAGGAGGAAACGGGGAGATTACTAACAATGCAATTTTAGTTTAGAAATGTTTTTTTTAACAACCGGTCTCCCTGTCTGTGCCCAAACTGACTGACTGAAGTAACTTCATTTGATCTCCTCACCATGTTCGAGATGAGCTCTCTCCTCTTATTGATCAGTCCACAGCGCATCGCTCTCTTCTCCTGGTTCAGAGTCTCATCCAGTCTTTGCCTCACCATGACGACGTCTTTCTGGGCCTTTTCTTGCAGCTGATCCAGCTGCTCTGAAGGTACAGCGCTCCCCCTAGTGGTCAATGCAAGCGACAACTTCAAATAATGTCTGCGATCCACAGTGATTTTAATGTACGGTAGAAAGTAAGGATTCTACGATACATGTCAGAGATGACACAACTGTTGTGTGGAACACAAGTAGATGCAAAATACGACAGAAAAGGATTTCCAGAAGTTTCGTTGGCTCTCTAATGAAACAAGTTGTGGGTGACTTTGCAACTCTAAGTATAAAAATGATGACATTTCGCCCAAATGTCTTGTTGGTTGATTTGAGAAGTATCTGAACGCTGTGTTGAGTGAACATGCTGGTGTTAGCGGGACGGGGGAGAAATGGGTTGCGGCGCCGACCTCTTGATGTGGGAGAACCAGCTGTCCAGGTTGCTGGAGGCGCTGGAGAACGTTTCGGAGATCAGGTCCTCCAGGCTGTGCAGGCTGTGCACCAGGAACTTCCTCTGAGCGCTGCGTTCAGCCAGGACGTACCGCTGATTGGCAACAACCACATCCAGCACTTCCTCCAGCTGATCCTGGTCAGAAAGTTACATAATACTGCAATGAGTTAATAAAATGACATTTTGTAAATGTGGTATACATCCATGGTTTCTTCTTCAGTGCAATTTTGGAGCCATCTCACAAAGATTCAGAAATCTGTGAATCTGCCGTGCCATGCCCTGGTGGAGAGGGTTTTTTCTTCATGTTTTTAATTCCTGTTTGTTTTCATTCAAATTTTTACTGTAAAAAAAAAAGATTTAGAATATAAAGAAAGCTTCTTAATGTTGTAAAAACTGGATCCCAGGTTCATAACATATTCATCTTCAATTGCAATTTCACGAGAGCCAAAATGCTTACGAAACTCAAAGTGTAGGGCTGGAACAATCAGATTCATCGTGATGAATCGATTGTAGAAATCGACAATTAAAAAAGGAGGAAAAGGAATTGAATTAACTCTCCATTTGTATTTTGTAATATGTTTCTTAACTTGCATAAAATAAGCTTAAGTTGTTAAATGAAAAATCTGCAGAAGGTTGACTAATCGTCAGTATAATCAATATAATAATCGATTGCTAACATGATGTTCACCTGACAAGCAAAGTACTCATGCTGCAGTCTCTTTGCTGTGCTCTTCTCCATCTCGCCCATCCTCGTGGCCTCCTCCAGCTCTTCTGAGAAGATCTTGTGCAGCTCCACCCGCCGCCACTCGATGATCTCTCTCTGGACTTTCGCTGAGGCGTCTTCATGTCGGACCAAGAGGACGCGACGAAGGTGACTCTGGCTCTGCTTGTGCAGCTTCTCCAGGAGGCGGCTGCACTGGAGAAACTCCTGGGAACATCACAGACAGAAGGTCAGCGAACGGGGTCATTTTAAGGGCATCTCTTCCGACCGAAACACGTTCTCGCCACCTGCTGGTCCGCGTGCTGACGAAGCCTCTCGGCCTGGGCCTTTTCAGCCTCTTGCTCCTGATGCTCCGCCTCCATCTCTTCGTGCGTTTCCAGGTTGCACCGTCCGGCCAGGGCAGCCATGCGGGCGCCCCGTTCCTCCTTCAGGCGGCCCTCCATTCCGAGCAGCTGCCCGTGAACCACACTGAGCAGCCTCTGCTGGGCCTGGGCGCTGATCTGGGCCCGTGACCGCAGCCCCCCAAGCAAGCAGGACATCAGGTCTTTGTACATCTGAATGCGGGTGGCCTCCAGGTTACTGGAGGCTTGCAGCAGGGAAGACGTTTCAAGGCTTTCAGGAAGAAAAACAGAAACAAGTAAAGCAGTTTGATTATCCTCAGAGTTAAATTGAGGGTTTTAATAGGAGATTTTGTTTACTGACTTATCCAGGGCTTGGTACATGTTCTGTGGATCCTCCAGCACCATGACGTCCACCATCTTGTCCTCAAAGGCAGCCTCGTCTTTGATTGAGTCACTCATGCCGGACTCTGCATACTCGGGGTCCAAATGGCATCTGATTCTCTGCAGAACAAAATACAGCGAGTGCATGAATAATAAATCACACATTCACAGAAAATAAAAACAAACATATGTGTATTTTAAAAGTACATAAAAAAATAAATACTTACAGCTGAAACACCATATTTACATCTTTTGGAATATTTACAAAAGACACTTATTCAAAGATAGAAGGTTACAAACCAAAATACTTGGCACAAGTCATGCTATTTAAAAGTCAACAACTCTTAATGTCAGACAGTCGAGAAAAAATATTGTTTTCTGATTTTACCTGTAAATATATATATTTTTGTTTTTATAAATGAATGAATAACTTATCCATATCTTTGAATTTTGATACCTTTTGCTGAAAAAGGCAAAATCTTTCTCTGGAACTGGTGAATTTAATGGCGAGAACCCCCAGCAACAGCAGCACCAGTGTGATGAAGACACCAGCAACGAATCCAGCAAAATGGACTCCATGGTTGGGATAAATCTGGAAAGAGTTTCAACAGAACAAGATTTATTATTCTCATGAAAGAGAAAACTTAAAGAAAGTTCACAAACAAATGCTTAATTATGCAAGAAAGACTTACCCTATCAGTTGAATTTACTGTCAGTGTCAGATTGGCTCTCAGTGGCCCAAACATACTGACGTCATTCTGTGGGGCAAAAAGGTCAAAACGCAGAAAACATACTTGGTAAGATTGCACTGAATAATCCTATTATCTTACTCTGAACAATTGTTGAGATTTTGAAAGAGTTGGTTTGGCAAAGGTACTAGTTAGAGTAAATAAAAATATCATTAAATAGAAGGAGTAAAAAAAATTTACCTGTGATGCATTAGAGAAGGTCAGGAAAGCAGGAAGATCAAGGAGCTCATTCTTGTGACTCCTTAAGTGAGCGGTGTAATTGACCACAACATGAGATCCGGCTAAATCAACAAAATCCTAATCAATTTCTGGTTCCCAGAAAATACGTTTTAAATGTTAGTTAATAATACTATAGAACATTCTGATGCTGTTACACACCCAGCAGTGAATCAATAGTAAATGTCTGGTAGCCTCTTTCGACGACCCTGCCTTCAGTTTTGATGGGTTTGATCCCAGATATGGAGTCTCGTACGGCCACCTGAGACAGGTTGGTCCCGCCCAGGGGGCTCAGATTGTGGATCTGGAGGAAGAACGTCAACTGGGGGGGATCGGTGTCGGGCTTCACCTAGGTCGAGTTGATTGACAAGGAAAGGTATGTCTTTTTCTCCCAATAAAGTTCATTGACAAGCAAAACAGAAAAAATAGTTTTCAAAATGTATAATGTATGTGGCTGATGTACCTGGGCGCACTTATAAAATCTAACCTCGAAGAAAGATGGAGGTGCAACATTCTGAACCTGTGGAACCAATAAAAAAAATATTTAATTTCTGACTATTTCTAAAAAACATATAAAAATTATTCCAATAAACTTAACATTCAGATCAGAAACAGACGACCTGAGGAGGAGGCTGGTGTGGGGTGTGTCTGATGAGTGTGCTTCTGCTCTTTCTGACGTGCAACATGTTTGAAACGTAGCTAAAGGAGGAGTAAATAGAGTGTCCCCATGGCCCTAGGGGAGCCGACGACGAAGATGGGCCCCATCCATAAACAGACAGGAGCCCGCTGTCCATTTTACCTAAAGACCAGGAGAGACGTGTATTTACAAAAGTATAAAGAGTCAGCATTTGTCTGCTATTGTTCACACAAACCATTAATCCTAAGCATCGTCAGGCCCGCTGACGTTCCTCCTTGGTCTTGATGCTTTGCATGAAGGGTGCAAAGGTTCTGCCAATGGGGAAAAAATACTATTATGCATTAATTGAGAAAATTTGTAGCTAAAAGAACAGAAAAACCCTTCATGGAAACAAACACATGACAACAACAACAAGGCAAGTTACTTACTCCATATTTTCCTGAGGTAAGAGGTGTTGTGTCCCATTTTGTACCCACAGAGGTACCGTTATAGCAATAATGTTCATCATTGTCCTCCGTGACACCGGCGCACAGTTTCACGTCGTGACCGCAGCCAACGTTCAAAAAGAGCGAAAACAAACACAAAACTTTGATATGCAAGAAAAACGAGCATAATGTCCGCCTTTGTGCGATTAAGTGTACCCGAAACATCCGTAATTTAGTGAGCTACCAGCGGCTAGCTAACTGTCCGTCTAGTTTCTGCATTGTGCCTCGGCTAAAACCCTCTAAATATTTACTCAACTTTGCTTTATTTGCAATAAATGTATGAGGGTGTGTAGCGCACAAGAACATCGTTCCTGGTTGTCTTAATCTAATGACGCAGCATGGTAACAGACACACACAGCTTACAGCAGACTTCTTCACCGTAGACAAAATTATAATTGGGGGGGGGGAAAAAAGATGTCTGGAAAAGTTGGAAAAGATGAAAAAACAGACTACTCCTTTAAGAATTATCAAAACAACAAAGTACACCATGAAGCTTCCTGTTAAGCCTTTCAAAATAAAACATACATTGAAGTTGAGTGTTCAAGTATCTGGCTCTTGCATAGATGGACCCCATGGGCTTCCTTTTCTAATGTCCAAAAAAAAAAAAAAATAATAATAATAATCTTTTGAATATGCTTATTTGTTCTTAAATCTTAAACAGCGTTCAAAGACTCTGTCAAAATTTTCAGCTGAGTCTTAGTATTTACGATTATCTAAAATACTCCAGGTGTTCAGACTAATTAAAAAGACTTAAATAGACTTTTAATTATTCTGGGATTAAAAGCCCTAATCAGATTCCAATTTCAGAGTCATCTACTTTTGTAGTGTACAGCTAATGCCTATAGGGGTTGTACTGTATATACAAAAGGTGGATAATTTCTCTCAATGAATGAAACAAATAGAAGATAGAAAACCTACAACGCATCACAAAGTGCCACAATTCTTAAAATATGAAATCATTAATGACTTACTTTATTCTGTGAAAGATTAAAAACAAATGTTGGAAAATATTAATATATAATATAGCATGATTTACTTTTTTTTACATTGTGTGCCCCGCCAGCCTATGCTGCCCTGAGCAGAAAGCCACATCCATCCATCCATCCATCCATCCATCCATCCATCCGTCCGTCCGTCCCCCTAGTGACCCTGGACAGGTCCATCGCAGCAGAAAGCCATATCCACACTATTTGTTTGTGCCTTTATTTTGAAAAAAACATGCCTAAGATTTCAGACCTAATTTGCTGGGTTTTGTGCGTTGACGCAGGAACGTCCTCCGTGAATCTGGCCCGTTCATCGACTACAGCTTGAACTTTGTTTGTAAAGTCGAAACGAAAATTTTTGAAGTGACTTAAAGAATTTAAAGAACATGTTCGTCTTCTACGAAAGATTTGAGTCCGAGGATTTCAGCTTCTGCGATGAAGTTGCGGCTCTTTTGAGGTGTTACAGTATGAACCCAGACAAGGTCCGTGATCTGTCTATGTAGATTAAATCTGTCTGAAATGCCAACGGCGGAAGTGTCTCTGGAATGCAGCACCGATGTTCTGGTCAGTGTCGCCGAGTCGCTGCATGTGTATCCAGGACTGCTGACGGCGGCTGCAGTGTGTGGAGGACTGTCCGGCATCCTGGCTGCAGCTCTTCTCTATGTCTTCTGCATGAAGCCTCTGTTGTTGACCAGACAAGTGAGCACAAATCGAACAGCATTATCCCCCTTAATGATTTCCTTTAACCATAAAAGGCTACATTGACCCGTTTTCCTGCAGGTTTACAACGCAAGGAGGCTGCTGGAACCTGATATTGGAAATATTGACTATAATCAAAGTGACTGTGTCAGCAACAGAGAGAAGGAGGCCCCGGGTGGCTCCGCCAATGACAAGGTGTTTATCTGGCTTCCTCTCAAACAGCATGTCCGAGTGACTTCATACATATAAAGCATCTCAGAACAGAAAGGGTTGAAAATAAAAGAGTAGAAAACACATTTTACTGGAAGTCTTAAGAGAGAAAAATACGGTATTTAAAAAGAAAAACATCAGTGTGTTAATATCTTTTTGCTCCTTGCGTTGTCACCTCTTTCATTACCAACAATGTATTTATAATCAGCTGATGGAGTATCAAGTTTGTGAACCTCTGAAGAAATTACTACATTAATACCAATTTGTTGATATGTCCTAATCCATGATGATCTAATAGCATATTGCTTATCTTTAATTCATAGCTTGCACCGATATATCTACATCTTTAGAAGGTTACTTTCCCATTGTTCATGTGCAGGAAAAGAAGCGTCCTCCTATGAATAGTGATGTGGCTGCATTTGCTTCCAGAGCCAAGGTGGTTTACCCAATCAACCAGAAATACAGAGTAAGTCCTTTTTCTGTGTTCTCACACGCGACTGAAAACCCCAATATTTAATTTTTTACCAAAAATACTCTTTTGACCCGACCTAAGCAACGTGCTTTAAGCAATAGCAGAGTTTTGTTTGAAGATAACGTTAAAACTGAAACAAAAACTCAAAATACTGATAACTGAAAGATATTTAAGTGGCAAAATTATTTAACTTCATGTTATTTTGTAGGTAGTGAAGTATGTGAAAGCCAAGCAGCAAGTTATTCTTTATGATGATGATTTATGATAGTATCTGCAAAGTATTATTTCAGGGGTCTTGAGTAGAAACAGATGCCACATCTTTCAGGATGTTTATTTGTGAAAGCAACCTTTTCCTGTCACTTAACAATTATGCTTTACTTTGTTTTGGTCTCTCACACAAAGTCCCAAAGTGGTGCTATGAATGTTTTAGCATGCATTTTAATGGCAATACCGATACAAAATTATAATTTTTTTTAATCCTTTTTCTCCATCTACTCATCAGCCGTTAGCAGACGGCGCGTCAAACCCGTCCCTCCATGAGCAATCAAAGTTGCCGCCGATGCCTAATGAGGACTCGTCCTCCGATGGAGAGTCTCTCAGCCAGGAGCAGGACAACAACGACAGCAGTCAGTTCCTCTCCAACATGGAGCTCCCTAAGAGCCTGCAGAACCAGAGTTTCACCAGAGTCTTCCACTACCCCGACACACTGACACACACCGGGTGGGAGCCGCACACCTTCTGGAGGTTATGTGTTATACCGAGACAACACGGCATCCCTGTAACTGTGTTGTCTTTACAGCTTTGAGGGCAGGATCAGCCTCTACTGTTTGGCCTTGCAGGAAGTGCAACAGCGCAGCTTTCAGCTTCAGGAAGAAAAGTATCTGGTGAGCTTGTGATGGTAGATTAATTTGTCAGTATGCTTCACAAACATGCACAAATGATGCTAATTATTGCCATGTTGTTTTACTGCGCACTTCAGATTTTCCTGCAGATGCTTAAAGTTATATTCAGCTCTCGGTTTCCAAAGGACAAAAACGACGCGGACTTCGCCAAGGATACACTTCTGATGCAAGAAAAGGTACAAACAGATGTTTAAGATCTGTTTCACGCCTTCATTTTATTGCATTGAAATGAATTTCTCATCTTAAGAAACTGAATGAGTTGAGAAAACCGCTGGCGACGGGCCAAACCACCAAAGAGACGATCCAGGATGCTTCCTGTTCCCTGGAGGAGATTGAGAGAGCTCAGAAAGATCTCCTTGAACGCAACCTTCAAACGGTAACTGGAGCCCTGATTCCCCCCCCCACCAAAAAAAAAAAAGTGTCGTAAATCTGCTAGATAGCTTAAAGGAGGAGTGTGACTCGTATTATTGTGTCTTCATAGTCTAAAAGTTTCAGCTCACAACTGGAGGATTTATGTCAGCTTCTGTTGAGGAGGAGAAGCGGCTTCTCTCCTGAGGAAGCACATGATGACATCCTGTCCGTCGTTCAGACTCTCTTGTCAGCAGAGGAGCACCTGACGATGTTACAGGAAGCTGATCTGAAGGTAACGCAGCATGTTTTTTTGGTCAGGGTGTCATTCATTTTCTTGTCTCATACTCTTTTGGATCAGATTACTAGTCCTTTGAGGAATTATTTAGTCTCTGATTCCTTAAAATTTTGAGTGAATTTCACATTTCATGAATTCCAAGAAAAAAAAAAATATTGAAAGTTTCACCGAGAGAGACCAACACTAGTTGGTGCATAGCTGTGAAGAGGAAGAAAAAAATAATTAATAGTTCTCAAAGCTTCATGCAAATCCAAATCTGAAAAGTGTGGCATGCATTTGTATTCAGCCCCACTTAGTTCATACTTCATAGAGTCACCTGTTGCTATTACATCTACACATCTACAGGTTTTTTTTCGGGATATATCTCTAACATTTTATCCATTCTTCAACCTAAGCTGTGAATCTCTGCAGCTCCTCCAGAGTCCGCATTGCTTTCTTGGCTGATCTCCTTGTCCAGCATATTTTGGCAGGGAATAGATCGTTGCTCTCTGACATTACCTTACTTCTGAAGACAGTTTGTTGCACTGGAATTTCTTTTTCATTTGTAAAACACTCATACAAATCCTTGCACATATGTTTTTTTTTTTTAGAGAACATTGGAGAGGTTGCTGTGGTGGGAGGAGTTGTCAGGGCTCGTCCAGTCCCAGCCTGCCTTGCTGAGGTGGGAAGTGACTCTGAGAATGGGTTTGATCGCCACAAGACTGGAGCAGCTGACGAACGGCAAAAGCTCGAAGCTTAACCCAGCGGAAACGATTCTCTCTGAGATTCAGGCCGCTCTGACCGAAGGGCTTCAGCGGAGCACTGAGGGTAAGATGCAGAACCTAAACATGTCATGGAGGAATGGCTCCAGATATAAAAGGATAACTGCATCAGTGTAACAATGTGTGTGTCTTTCTGCTCCTTTCTGGCTGCATCTTGCAGTGTTCAACATTCAGCCTACTTTTCTAACTTTAAGGACCTACTCTTTTAAAATAGAGCATTTTCTGGGATTCCTCTTTAGCTCCTCCAATAAGGCCAGGTTATTTTAGGAGAGCACACAGTGTCATTCATAATAATGTCTCCCAGATTCTTATGCAGCCTCTTGTGAAACTGTCCTGCAGGCACTATGGGTATTCAATGAAACGATAACAGTGTTTAAACATAATCTGGATTTGAAGCACATAGCCGACCAGCAGTTTATCACTTATTTCTTTACTCACATTTAGTGATTTTGTTAGTCACTTTTATTCCTAATGTTTATAATCTCAGTAGTCTGTGGAGTGGCGAAGCTGTTGCTAATTGCTCAATCAAAACTCCTATGTTCTGCCTGTATTGAAGCTTGTTTTTATGGAAATAGTTTTAGGTTTGCTGTTTTTATTTTACAGAATGCACAAAGAAGACAAGGGAGCTGGCGGCTGAAAAGTGCCGCAAAAAGGAGTCCAAGAAGAAGAAGCTTCAGAAGAGTCAGATGAATGAGAGGAGTAAAGCTCTGGAACTGGGACTGACTCGCTGTGACCTGCAGGAGCAAACCTCTGTTAGAACACTTTGCATGTTTCCTGGGTGATAATTATCTGTTGGGCTTTTTTTTTCTTTTTTTTTTTTTTTTTTTTTTTTAAAGCTGTATTTATTGAAACTTGTAGCTGATTCTGGGCTAACTCTGACCTCAGATCTACCAGGAGCTACTGATGAGACAAAGGAAGCAGATCTCTGATTTGGAGTTGCACCAGGATAACAAAATTGCAGAGGCCCTCTGCAGCCTTTGGAAGGTAAAGCAATTAAATTGTGAGTTGTTTAATTGTGTGCTGGTGATGAAGAGCTGACCCGTAAGCTGTAGGTGTTGTTGGTTGTCAGAGGCTGATATCGGTTCAAGTTAAAAAACCCTTATGAACACATATAGAAATGCCAAGGCTCTTCAAGTAGCCTATAAATCCTAAACGTAACGGCGACGGTGCAGCCAAATTTGCAGTACCGTAATTCTGCCACACTTTGCGATATCTGAAAAATTCCAACGGTTACTGAAAGGGGAGATATTGGCTCTACAGCCAATATCGGGTTATTACGGTAAATTCACTCCCGCCGAAGCAGGGAGCGAAATTAATCTGAGGAGGAATCTTTTAATAGACAGTAAATTGTGAAACTGACTTGCTTGATATTGAAAGCTCCAGTTGTTATCGATATATGGGAAAATATATTTACTCACAGGACATTTAAAGAACTGCATGTATTAAAATAAGCAAAAATTAAAAAAAAAAATCCAGGTGGAGATTTTAAATTTAGGACATGAAGGGTTAACCTCCTCTTCCTAGATAACTTTCTACTAGCAGTTCATAGTTTGTAAGGTAGCCACAATGTAACTCAGCGATATGAAAGAAGCTTTACCTTTGGGCCTGAACACTGTTTGAAGAAAGGAATACATAAAAACAGCATTAACACATGCAAGTGCATTCCAGCGACATGCAAATTCTTTCAGTTCCTAACGCTACCAGGTGAGCCAACAATAACTATTTGGTGCAGAAGTTTGAGTTGATGGGAGATGATTTAAAGTCTGCTATTTCTTTGATGGCGTTAATAATTTTGTTTTTTCTAAGACCATTCAAAATACGCAAAAAGTCGGTATCGGCAAGACAGAGATTTAGAAATTAGCTACAACAAAATGTATTGGTGCGTTTCTATTTTATTTCTACCATACTTCACACTAAACTAAAACTGGTCCTGCATGCTAATAGTTGTATAAAAAAAAGGGGGAAAGCTCTTAATATAAACTAAAGCTCAGATTTGTGATTAGTAGATTTATGAAACAATATAAAAAAAAAAAAAAGGTTCTCATGGTTGGTCATTGCATATTATTGCAAGTCGGTGTTGAATATTTCTTTTTTCTAACGTGTTATAAATGTGCAGCTGTGTCACTCAGTCTACCAACCTACTGTGTGTATTTGCACATGTACGTGTGCTCATGCTGATGAGATATCCTGCGCCTCCAGAAACTTCGGGCCCTTTGGTCGAACAGGCTGAGTGAGATAGCCAGGGACATCTTTATGGCCTCTGTTCCCACTCAGCTGAGCCTCACTACTGAGCGCTGTGAGAGTCTATGGCTGGAAGTGGAGCAGGAGCTGGCTGATGAGCTGCAGCAGGCAGAGAGCACCGCCAGGCAGCAGCTGGACGACATCAGGACCGAACTGGAGAAGGATCAGCAGGTAGACACCAGGCTGTGAATCAGATGTCTCTTTGGCAGTCGGATTCCTGTGAAGAAAATTATGTATCTATCTAGTTTCCATCTTAATTTGCTCCTTCACAGAGCTTGAAATGCAGTCTGTCTTTTTGTAGGTGTGGATTGAAGGGATGGCTCTGGGGCAGTGCTGTCTCAAACATCTGGGTGAACAGCAGATGGAAATCATTCAAGCTATGGTGGCCAGACAGAGCTACACTCTTAGCAGGTGAAACTTGGGGGAGGTGGGGGGGGGGGGGGGGGGGGTAGGATTTGCAACAAACCGGCGGACCCCAAAAAACCAACTTTAAATTTA
>NW_015113511.1:121503-145007 GCF_001443285.1 Poecilia latipinna | reverse complement strand
GGGGGGGGGGGGGGGGGGGGGGGGGCGTGTCAGCATTGCAACCACACTGACGATCCACATAAACACACATTTAAATTAACGGTAGGGTTTATTTTTTTCCCGGTATGGATATGTTCCCTTATTAATGCTGCGTGATTTTTCTCTTAGTGACATGGGAAAGCTGATAGAGAAGAAACACAAGCACCTCTCGCTGCTGATGGAGCGGTCCTTTACTGTCCGGCACTTCAGTCTGCAGATGCTGAAAGAGATGAGGCTCTCCAAACTTAAGGCGTTCTCTCAGACTGACTTCAGAGCTCTGCTAGCGGAAGAGCCCAGTAAAACCCAACCCTGTGTTGATTCAGCTCTCAGGGTAGGAAAAGTGATGCACGTTCTGGTTGCACTTACAAATGATGTGTTCACTGATCAGAAAAAAAAAAAAAAAAGAAATAGGATTTTTAGTTTCTAGCCTGCGGTCGGTCGTCGATTTCTTGATGCATCTCTGTCTGAAACAATTGAACCACCTACTTTTCCACAAGTTTCCTCTGGGATGACACACCGTCTTAATTCCCCCCAATTGTCTCCACACAGAATAGCAGGGCCAGCCTCGCAGAGAGGCACCTGGGTCCAGAAAGCAAGCTACTGGAGAACAACCTCCAGCAGGAGTTCCTGTCTGAGCTGGAAGCCGCCACGGAGCTTCTTCAGAGCCACGCGCAGCTGGCGCTAGGCAACGCGCTCAGCCACGCCATCCATCACAAGATGGAGGCCGTGCCCACACAGTCACAGAGTTCCTCTAAACATGACCCGAGCCTGAAAGTAGGGGCTTGTTGAAATATCTTAATTTGAGAGTAGGAGTAATTGGTTTAAATCAAAATACAGAACTTAACAGGGTTTTTATTTCCATTATTTTTTCCGTCACCTTAGCACCATCTGACTGAGGCTGCAGCAGAGAGCGTCTACTTGACCAAAGATTCTCTCAGGGCGTTGGTTCACATTTATTACTCTGACCTACGAGACATTTCTAGTAATCTGCAGCTGGATCAGTCAAACTTAAACCACGGTAGGATTGCCTTACCAGCACGACGTTTAGCTTCTTGATCTAAATGTTCTGATGTCTGTTGTATATCGACTGATTTTCTGCCTTTTTGCGCAGGCTGCCGTATGTATAAAACGCTATTGCTAAACCGAAAAATAAAAAAGAGGCTTGACTATTTCATTTTGTTTTTGCAAACTTTTTCAGAGATGAATAAGAGGAAAGATGGCAGGAGCCAGCTGAGCAGAGCTTTGCTGAGAGAACTTATGAACTGGGGCAAGAGACCCGCCTCTGCAGAGTTTCAGCAAAGGTAGAGTTCATCAGGAATTATTGTGTTAATCAAGACCATCATAGTGGATTTTAAGAGAGCGTTATGTGATAGAGCAAAAATTGTAGCATGGAATCACACTAAAGTATATCAAAGTTTGCCGTTGTGATTGGATAAAATGGAAAAGAAAGTATTTTGAGTGGCAGTGTAGAAAAAAAGCAAACAGTAGTTACAATTTTAGATGGACTGTGTTAAGTAAATAAGAATAATTAACTCTTTGTGCTTGTTTTCATGCACGGTTAGGGTGGAGCTGAATAAAAAAACGCTCCTTGAGCAAAGTCATCTGGGTCAGGAGAGGATTTACGAGGAGCTGAGGAAGAAAAAAGTGGAGCTGGACCAAAACATGGAGCGGATCAAAGCCCAGTTAATGGTTGGTGTGCCACTGTAATTTTCTGTTTGTCGGCAGGTGAGTGAATTTGTTTATGTTGCAGCGATGCTGACTGAGAGCGCTGTGTTGTCTGCATCCATTAGGAGGCAGAAGAAAGCTTCATTACCGAGCTGGCAGCGGTAGCCCGCGTTTCTGTCCACAGTGCAGACCAGAAGTCCAGCAGCGAGGAGGACAACTCTGGTAAGCAATCTTACCCAGGGGTAAGAAAGTTTAAGGTCATGCTGACACTGAGAGAATTTATGTTCTTTCTGCCACACACAGAAACACATTTATGAAATCCTGATTATTCCTGGATATTGCTCTAAAGGTTTTTGGTTGCTATGTTCATGTCCAATGCAAAGGTTCAGAAATTAACAATGTAAAACCATGTTTTTAAGTACTAAAACTAAGTTTAATACATAATTACGCTTTTCTTCCTTTGTGTCCATATTAAGTTTTTGTCTTTAGCACTAGAGTGTATCTAAATAGGACTTATATCGAGTGATTACTTGGTCGGTGACAATGTAAATATAATTTCAATGCTATTTGTGCCACAAGTCACATGTACTTAAACACTGTCTGATATTTTTTTATTTCTGTTGTCCAAACTACAGCACACACAGTATCAAGAAAGTATTTCATTGTGATACTACTGACATGAGGTGCAATGATAAAATCAATTCATCCATATTTTGTTGGATAATTTCCTTCCTTTACCATCAGACAATTTCTCTACTTCCTTCCGTTAGCTGTAGCAACTCAACCACTAGAAGTAAACATCAGATTTTAGCAGTGAGACTCCATCCAGCTGGTCAAATATATCGATGATTTGCTGGGTTTGCATGCCTGACACTTCAACTATAATGTCCTGACAAGTATAGCGTCTGAGCAGTCTTGCAATTGTAATAACGCACACATGGATATTGCGAAGACGACTGAAATTCAGTATAATATGGAGCTCTCGCCTGAAACTTTTTTTTGTCTTTTGAAACAATCCACTTTAGAACTATTCTGGAATTTCTGAATCATTGTTGTGGGGTTATCACCAAACCTTCTATTCTTCAGAGCCTTAAACGATTTGCTGAAAGTGTGTACGCTCGCCAGCCTGCATCCTGCTGCTTAACAACCATGCTGTTCGCAGCTTACCACCTGTAGTTTTACAACTGCATTTAAGCGATATTGGATGAAGCTTGTTTAGTTTCCAGTTTGCATCAACAGACGGCAGTGCTTCTTACAACTGGAGAAACATCCAGTCATCCCAGCACTTTATCTGTAATCCTGTGACTAGGACTTAAAGATGTGGGAGTAGTATGGCAGGAAATGTCAACACAACTGAACTGAATGCCCTGTCCTTCATCACATGTTGTTTTTCAGCAGGTGAACAGAGTACCAAGATACTCGACCTTCTGGCCCTGAACCCAGCATTAGACCCAGCCTTGAATCCTTCTTTGACTCCACTGTTTGCAACTCCTGTGGTGAAATCAAAGCCAAAGAAGAAAGAAGAGAGAGAGTCTCATCTCTCCTGAAATTCCTACAGGACAATTGGAGTACTTTTATAGTATTGATATTTTTATACCATCTGGACTGAACTGGTTTATGTGAATTAGGTTAATGTAAGTTTATCCTTTGTTTGGATGTATTTTTTTTTTCTACCAGGAAACAATAAAAGTCGAAAATAATGAAGTGGACTGATCTTGTCAAGCTCTGTTTCTTCTTCTCGTCTTGCGATTAGAACTGCAATACAGCGGACTTGACACTAATGCATTACTGGCCATATTGACACCCGTACCATGGCCCGTTCACTGCATTGATTCTTGAGTGCATGGAAATGATGGATACCCTGCCCTCCCTCTCGGCGAGTTGTTAGATGAATTAGAGATGTCCTTCCTGATTGTAGCAGAGTGCTGCTACTCAACGATGAAAGCCTCGCCCTTTTTCTTGCTCTAATGGAGTTTTAAGTACAAGCCCTTATGGACGATAATGCAGAGTAATAGTGAAAAGTCTGGGAGTCTGGCAGACATCTCTGTGTGCAGGAATCTAGTGGGAAATTTTAGCCCAGACCTTTGTGTTTCCTGTCAGCGCCGATGTTTTATGTGTGTCAATTAACAACCATCAATTTTTCATCTGCCCCTTTAATTGTATTGCTAAGCTTGCACCCATAACCAGCTTTTGTTATGGTACCCTGAGAAAATGTAGACCAGATCCACTCACACGTCCGTGTTGACTTGCCAAGGTTATCTGTGCGTGTTCAGTTAGATGTGTTCGTACAAGCTGCTTTGCAAGTGTCGCGGCTGCTGATCTGTGATGAGGGGAAACCGTTTGGATGTATTCTGAGGTCCCTCTGGGGCCTGCAGGGACTTGTGGGAAGATGACCTGATTTCCAATTTTCTCCTCTCCTGCCTGGGCTCTGGGCTTCTCGCTTTCACAATCGGAGAAAGCCGGAGAAAGGACCGTGAGGGGATGATGAGTCGACCCAGCCAGAGCTTCTTGGACTATGCAAACACACTAATGTGGATTTTGTTGATGGATCCAAGAGTGGCTTTAAATCTTTGCCAGTAGATTCAGGTGAGTAAAAATAGACGCAAGTAAATGGAGCTAGAGTTGCTGCATGTTTACAACTTCTATTGGATTTTCAGTGATGTCCTAGAACAAAAAAATGTGTTGATGTACCTTCATTAAGTGTTGGAAGTAATGGCTTGCCCTAATTAAACTTATGCTGTCTTTAAATACAGTATCAAATCATCATCATTATATGGTACACTTGCAAAGTGGCACTTATGGCCCGAAGCTGTTAATAGACATAAGTGGAATAAAGATGTCCAGAGAGGTAAAGATGTGCGCAGTGTGACGGCGTCATTAAATCAGATGACCAGTTATTTTAGGACCACAAAATAAGGTCGCTCCTTCACTCCATCTGAGAAAGGCATTTTTCCTGCAGTTATGCTTAGAAGGTTGCAGTATCAATTCAGTTGATGCATTATAGCTGAAAGAAACCTGCAGAGTAGGGAAATTAAATATTCTACTGATTATTATGTTTTAGTTAAACCTGCTACTGTAATATTGCTAATTAAGCAATAGAGAAGTTTGTGTCATTTCGATTATTGGTGGCTGCTTCTTTTTGGCTGTCATTTACAACAAAAGGACTTATGATTAATTGCACTAAGCACAGTTTATAGGGCAAGTTTTTCAACATTAAGCTACAACCTGTTAATTTTTTATTTTTTTTTTGCTTACTATTTGCTCTCCTAACAGGTGAGCTACAATGGCTGACTTGCAGCAGGAATATCCTGTGGTCCTCCTGGGCATCCTGGAGGAGCTAGCCAACATGCGACAGTGGCTGACATTCCAGGACCTTTGTCGGATGGTCAGCACCCGCTTCGACCTCGAGCACCTCGTCGAGCTCAGGGCTTTGCTGTTTGCTGCCGCCAGCAGGGATCCCTGTTTCCCCGCCACGCTGTTCCGAGATCGGGTTTCCACCAGAGGCCAGGGACTTTCACCCATAGGGGTCGCTGCAGACATCGTGACTATCTTCAATCTCATTCAGATGACAGGTGGAGTCTCTGAAAGCAACCATCCAATGAGAGCCCAGACAGCAATCCCTGTCGACCAGTCTCCTGGTCCCAATCTGCCTGGTTTACACCCCTTGAACATTCCTGGTCGAGAACGAGCAAGCACTCACATTGACTTCAGTGGGAGGCCCATCGACCAGCACTTGCTTTTTCCAAAATCAAATTACTCTGCTCGTAAGCGCGGAAGTCTTCCCCCGGATCCCATTTCATTTGTGTCCTCCCCTCCCACCCGGACGAGGGCTGTATCTTTTGACTTGCCTCACACTACATATTCATACTCCAGCAGTCCAAATCTTAATGAGGTAATGAAGAATATCTACCTGCCTCTGGAAACGGACAGTGAGTCAAGTGGAGAATCTGCAGCAATGGAGGTGTTTGAAGCTGAACCGGGATCATCGGTTGACCAGAAGAGAAGCGCCTTTAGAAAGGACTTCCACAACCAGCCTCCTCTGATACCACAGGTGACAGTCAGCAGTGAATCTCCTAGTCCTAAATCAGGGCATGCAGGCTTTGACAATCACAGCTTTGAAATGATCCCAAATCCTTATCCATCGCCTACAGCAGTTCATGTGTCACCTGAAAAGCGTGCCAAAGCTAAACATGAGAGCTTTGATGATCTGCAGGATTCAACCTATTTTGGACCAGGCTCAATGCCAGAGCCATCTCCCCGACACCTTCAACCGCCCAAGACACAGAGAGCCATCTGGAGTAATAAGAGCCACAGTCTGGAGGACCGGATAGGCATTGGCAGCATCGATTTGGGGATGGAATCACAGACAGCACAACTTCCAAGGCGATCTACCCCTGTTATAAGTGGGTCCTCAGGAGGTGAGAGTATAGACAGTGGACTGCCAAGTGGAGGCGATAAACTAAAGGCTCAGGCAACACAGACTGACCCACCGGATCCACGGAGACTCCGGAGCCTGGTCCACGCTGATCGCCTCTCTTTCATGACTTCATTAGATGACCCTGAGTTTGGTGAGGATGACATCAGTGCAATCTTCCGCTTCTTAGATGACATAAGCATGTGTGGATCCACAGGAGTGCTGCACCCCAATGATGGCACCTCTAACCAGGACACCCCTGAGGCCCGACGTGGTCGCTTGGGTCAACTCCAAAGACTTTTTCATTCCCTGGAGAGCAGTGATGACGGGCTAAAGGCCAGCGTCTGTAAGCTGTTGCTTCGTATGAGTCAAATAGAAAGACAACTGGAGTCACTGAATGATGTGAAGGCTGAGATTTCTCAGGTACTCTCTGCTTTACAGCGATTGGATGAAAAGATCCAGCACCCTGTCCTTGGTGGTGGTCAAAGCACAGGTGATAGATGGCTTGAGCCTCTCAGTGGGGTGTCCTCTTTTATGAGCCACCCTATAACTCCCTCTGACTCATCAGAGCCTCAGCCACTGTCTGCAACCGGACATCTGTTTCCAGGGACCAGCACAAGTAGCCTGGACTGGAGCCGATGGAACCCCACTGGGGATCAGACGGAAAGCAGCAAAGGCCAAACAGATTCCAAAGGGCAGAAAGAAGGGAAGAAGGAACCATTATCCCTCCGTGCCTCCAAAACCCAGCTTGACGATAAAAGTCCCTCTGATAGCAAACAACTGAACATCCCTAATTCTGCAAGAGACTGGTCGGTGTCGTTTTCAAAAAATAAAGATGGTAAAGCATCGCAAAGGAAAATCGGAAAGGTAAAAAACTTCTGCTTATCTCAGTCAACTTATATACCATGTTTTACAGACTGTAAGCAACACTTTTTTTTCATAATTTTGCTGATCCTGGAAATTATACAGGTTTTGTTTTTATCTCCATGACATGTTTTGAATAACATAAATTCATACTGACTGACATAAGCTCAGGATTTAACATTTCCATTTGCCGTTGTGCGGAAAGTTAAACACAGGCTGGCAAGACGGCCAAAGCTCGAGAAATGGGCCCAAATTTGCATTTTTTGACTGGTGTGTCTTTTACGCCTTAGTGACTTATGGCCTGCAAAATACAGGATATATTTTTAATGAGTTTCTACAATGCATCGTGATGCAATCTATGTATCTTTTAAGTTTCTCAATAGTAATAGAATTGTTTTTGCATAATCTGCACATATTTATTGTATCCATCCGTGTCCATTATGTTCGTTATGTGGATGTTAGAAAGATTAAATTAAAAAAATGATTTGCTTTTACTTACGATTTATGTAAAATCTATGTTTGGTCTGTTTTTTATTCCAGGGAGATCAGTCAGACAGCACTACTAACCTGCTTTCCCAAAAACCTGCCAGCATGGTGGAACAAGTGTTTAACTCGTCCCTGTTCCGTCACAAAGATAGCAGCTTAACAGGGGGGCTTGGGTCTGGGAAGGTCATTGACCCCAGACTGGCTGAGGGAAGAGGGAGAGCCATATGGACAGTAGATGACAGAGAGGCACGAATTTCCCCTTTGGACCTACAGGTAGGAAATATTGACTGTATAAGTGCTACAAGCATTTATTGATATTCTCTTTGTTATATAGTACCTGGTTTAAGACATCAGTAATTTAGTCTGTCAATAAAGAAAAAAACAAATAGCATTTTATTTTTCAGGGTCAGGAGTCTCTGAACCCCAACAACATGGAGTTCTGGATGGATGATATCTACACTCCAGGCTATGACGGTCTGCTCAGGCGTAAAGAAGCCAACCTCCGCCGACTCAAGATATGCAAACTGGTTGCCCTCATTGCCACCATTGTGGCTATTATCCTCGTCATTGTCATTCTCATTTGCACCATGGGCACATGAACACCCTTACAGAGAACATACGCTCTTGCCTATTCTATTTTCTTTTATTCCTTCTTAACTTTCAGCAGCCACGTCATGTACTTGGAAACTTGCACGGCATCCTAAATGAAGACTAATAAACGAGAGACCCTGACTCCTGGACTCTAAAACTAGACTGGTGATTTGTAAAGCCTGAGTACTTCCAGTTCTTAGCATGATATGTCATGGCTTATTACATCAGAAAAAAACAGCCTGAAAATGATTTCCCATCCCATTTTTTTACCCATTGCTGAAGTTAATTTGAAGATGAATGATATCAGCATAGCAGATGGTTGCAAACAGAACTCATTACATACGAGAACAGTTCTGGTTGAACATAGTTGAAGCTAACAACACTGAGCCAATTGACAATGGTTTCTATCTATTTTATTGTTTTGTGTCCACTCTTTTGGTACATTTGCATTGTATTTCAGCACTGAGCACTGCCTGCTGTTCTTTTGAGAACAATCCAGGGCTAATTTCTCACTTATGTCAGATAAGAGTTTTACCAGTAGGTGAGAGTTTGGGTGATTTGCAGTATTGGATAGCGTGTCCGAGGGTTGTTTTCTTTTAGTTGGGATGTACTTGAACTTCCTTTAAGCTACATTACACACTGCTCAAACAAGCTGGAATCAATAAAAATATTATTTTTATAGAGTTCTCTCCCGTTTCTTTCAAACAGGAAATGTAATCTGCTTAATCCGCTTATCTAGGGCGCAGGGTGTTTACCGGAGGTCAGGTTTCAACAGTCAAAGATGGTTGTTGTCGATGATGCTTTGGATGTGGAGCAGCGAAGGAAAGCGGACGCCTCTTCCAGTAAACACTCTCCGAGTGGGAGATTCCACTTGCAACTCAATTGATGGGAAGACTGAAGTGCACCAATGTGTACATTATCTTTTGACAGGACTCATTTGCCCAGAGCTTCTTTACATACCTGCAGACTCACTCAGCACCATCAGAGTCTTCTGGTTTTCATTCACCTGTCGGGTCACATCCCATTAATTGCTAACAGTCACAAGGTTAACTTAGGAAAGCAGGTATATTTGACAAGATGTCTGAGATTGAGCGGTGAGAGTAACTCAAAGCATTTAGGCTTCCAAAGCCCACTTGGGTCAATCAAAGAATGTCAACCCTTGGAGTAGATGATCTACTGAAGAGAAGACCGCAGGTGTCGCTCCCATCAAACCGAGGTTAGTGTGACAGGCTCACTAAAACTGGGCAATAAAAACTTTTAAAATGTGGTTTGGTTTGATAAGTCTCTATTTCAGCTGTGGCATTCAGATAATAGGGTCTAAATCTGGAGTAAACATGAAAGCATGGATCTAATTAAGGATTCAGGCTGGTGGTTGGGGTGGTATAATGGCATGGGGGATATTTTCCAGACACACTCATTGCCACTTAGCACAAATTACACATTGTTTAAAAACCATAGCCTACCTGATTATTGGTACTTATGTCCACTTCTCTATGACCAAAGTACAGCATTCTTCTGATGGCTGTTCTCAGAAAGATAATGCACCAAGCTCAAATGGTCGTAAATTGGTTTCTTGAACATGATAATGAGTTCACCATACATCAAAAACCTTCGTAGTCATCAGATCTCAAACCGAAACAGCATGATGTTAGGAGATTTGTGCATGGATATATTTTCACAAAATGATTTCATATGTATCAGAATCTCAGATGGAATCCCCCCGATAAAAGAATTATCATTGTTCTGAATGAAGAAAGAAAAAAAAAATCCAGACAGGTATGATGAAGGTACACCTAAATAAGGTGCAAGTGAATGAATAGCTGCACAACAGGATTGCAAACTATGGTTCAAGAACGACTAGTGGTGCTTGAACTCAGAGGAATTATCTATGTTTTTGCAAGGCAAATACAAAGTTACACTGATGTTGAGCTAATAAGAGGAAACTTCAAGCACCCTGATGGGTGCTCTCACTTCAAAGAAAAGTGCATTTGGGGAAAAATGAAAACCCTTCTAACATACGGAAATAGTTAATAGTGAATCCATAATAAATGATCCAGTTACCTCAAAAAACCCCCAACAACAACAAAAAAACTGGCTCTAGGAACAACTTTTAACCCAACTCTTGCCATGTTTCATGTCAAAAAACGGCGGAATTTTCTGACATTTTCAGGCGGCCAGGCTAACTGGTGTTAGCAATTCAAGCTAAAAGCAATGCTTGTCTCTGCAGTTTTTGTTGCTGTTGTGATTGTTTTTTGTTTCTTTATTTTAATGAGACCTCATATGGAAAAGTTTAAGTCATGTTGCAAAGCTATTAAAATCTATATAAGTGTAGTGATATAAGTTGAAAAGCTTATTATTTAAGCTGCAATTTTAGAATGACCCACATTTCGGAGATTTTCCCATTAAAGAAACTATAGCATACACAGCCAGTAAGGACAGGCAGAAATTCATTGATTGTTTCTCGTATCCTAAAGATTTTTTCTTTGCTTTGTGTACATCCACAAGTATGTTAGCTGGGTGTGTTCTGCTCCAATACACAGTCCTTAGTAGCTCAGCTGCATATTTGCCAAGTGTTACCCATGAGGCTGTTTATGGATCCATTACCCTTCCAATGGTTCCACTGAGGAGGGCAGACCCAGGAGTCAGGACAATCTGCAGGTGCTTCCACTTCAACTTCCATGTATTAGTGGATCCTGCTACTTTTTACACCCTCTGGAAAATTTAAAGTTATTTGAAACTAGGACGTTTTCATTGTATTATATTTATACTTTTTATACATGCAAGCAAAGAACAACCGTACCTTTGCAGTAAATATTGCTGGTCTGCAATGCTTCATAATTTTGTGAAGGTATGTTGATTTATCGTATCTTTCTGCATAAAAGTGGCAAAACAGTTGCAACTATTTTGCAGACTTATTCCGAAAAGTGCTCCACAAATGTTCAAGGGAAAAACCTTTATTTTATCACACTCAAACCATAACTCTTGATGTTTTTCTATTGGAATCTATGTGGTAGATTAACTTAAAATGGTGCATAATTGTAAAGCTGAAGGAAATTGATACATGGATTTCATGTAAGCCAGATGGAGCTAAATACAGTTTTCAAACCGTTGTATCGACTGTAGCTCCATCCAGCTTCCAGCTTCCTTGTTCCTGATGAAGAAAAGAGTTCCCCAGATTGTGTGCAGAGCAGCATGCATTGTTTACTTTCCACCAGACGTAATGCCTTGCATGTTGACCAAATTGCTCCGTTTTGTCCTTATTTTACCAAAGCACCTTCTACCTGTCTGCGGTGTCCCCTATGTGATTTTAAGGGGGATGGAGCAAACTTGGACCTTTGTTGACTTTCTTTCAACATAACTCTCACATGAAAGCTATATTAGAGGTGCATGACCAGTAGTTGTGTCATCAGCAAACTCTCCCACTTGACCTGTAGATCTCTGCAGCTTCTTCAAAGTTTGCAGATGAGTTATGCTTTTTCCATATTTTGATGTGGAAAAAGTATCTGGGAGATGCTCAGAACTTAAATGTGCTTCAAACTTCTTTCTGACCTGCCTGTTGTAGTCCTTGGTCTTTATGATTGTTTGTTCACTAATATTCTCTATCCCAAAGAGCTGCTGCATCAGATTACATCTACGTATTTGGACTGGTCTCTATATAAATGAGGTTACTTCTGAAGGCAATTGATCGCACAGGGTTTTCTTTGAGAGAATTAGCATAAAGGGTATTGAATGCATTTGCAAGGTACTGCATACTGACAGTTCCCTCTCGGATTTGAAGAGTCAGTCAGTGACTAGTGTAAAACAGAGTGTTAGGAGCTAAATGATCCTTGACTGCAGGAAATGTACCTGTAGACATGAATTATTGATAAAAACAGAAAGGCTGTATTGACTGACAGATCCTATTATCTCAAATCAACAATAATGGACCTGCACTGCTCAGTAGGGATGCATGCTGTACTTGAGGGAAAAACACAGTATGATGCTAAATCAGATGACTAGTGTACTGCAAAGAAAAAAATCAAACAGATGCATACAAAATAGTTGCAGTCTATTAACATATTGTTCAAATGGTTTACTGGATACATATATGTATATATGGACAATTAATACTCTGCATGTGGGTGAGAGTGTTATTCTTATTAAATGCTGCACAGCAAGGTGGTTGCTTCACCCAGATATGCCAGCAGTGGCTGATGAATGAAGCTGCCCTGCACATCCCAAGAGCCAGGACGAAGACAATGACACACAAACACTGGCTGCTTCACAGGCTTAAACGCATAATTTCTCCCTACGATTCACCTTACATTGAAACACGTAAACATGGTGGAGTAATCTAGGTCAAGAATACCCTTTTACTTAGTAGTGTTATTATATTATACATCTGTCTTCGGATCTAATGTAAATCCTTCAGGGCTGTTTAAGAAGTTGCAGACAAAATGGAACATTATAATTTATTACAGATGTTTTTTTTTAATGTTTCTGTAAACTTTACCCCAGCTACAAAGCCAATTGATGATCCAGACTGTCAAATAAAGAAACTAGATTCAAAATAAAGTCTCTTGAAATTACATATTTTTTAAATTCTCTGTCACACTGAAATGTTTCAGCTCACCAAACAAATACTTACACGAGACAAAAGATATTCTGAGTATCTTCTGTCATCAAATGGATTTCATACATTAAAGGAAAAAAGCTAGCCAAACCAACCTGGACGTATGTGATTAATCACATTTTTTCTAGTTTTTGAGCCACAACCAGGTCTCATTACTGCCTGACTTGAATAATCAAGAGACCACTTACGGTAAATGTAACGCGTCTAACATGAAGAAGAATAACAGACTTCAAATCGCCTACAAAAATGGCCTGAAAATAAACCCTAGAAGAGAAGCAAAACAAAATCATTCAACTCTGTCAGTCTGGAAATGCTTACAAATCCACTTCTAAGGCTTTGGGATTCCAGTAAACCAAAATGAAAGACCCATTATCTACAAATGGAGAAAGCATGGAACAGTGGTAAACCTTTCCTGGTGTGAAAGACCCATCAAAATTACTCCAAATTAAAAATCTACTTACTACAGGTAGGTAAGATATTCATTATTATAATACCGTAGTTCTTTAAGAGAACCATATCTAAAATATCCTTATCTATTCACTTGACAGAAACTAATTGCCGCCCTCTGTGCAGTTACAAGTCTGGCTGTGTGGGGGCGGCAGAGTTCCCTGACGCCAGCTTTTAGCTGACGAAGAAGAAAACCGGCGCTGATTTTGAACTGAAGGAATGTGGAAGCTCTGCCAGGCGTGGCAGTGTTGATGCTGTGCTAACACACGACCAGACCTCCGCTGAGGACACAAATATTATACACGTCCATCTAACTATCCCACGGACTGTATATTGGACAGGTAACTGATTTGTGGTTTTTGACGTGATTAATTAATGTCGAGATAAACTGTTAGCTGGGTGCTAACGCACACTAGCAAGTTTTTAAAACTTTTTAAAAAGTTTATGTCTGTCTTAAATATGTCTAATGTAGTTTTTCGATGTATTTTGCGCTCTAACTGTATATAAACGGAATGTTTGAAATGGTACTTTCCAGCAATTGCTCTGGCTACTGGAAAACAATGTAGCTGAAAAACAATGAGCATATCACGTACAACAAAAGATACATTCCTAGCTCAGTAACTCATTTGTTTTTGCTAACAGTCGCAGTGATACAACATGGAGATGTCCGTTGTGAACCTGTTCAACCAGTTTCAGAGTCTCAGAGCTCACCTGGACGCTCTGAATGAGAACACTGAACCACGTAAGTTACCACCAGACCTCAGTGTGGTATTTGCCGACTCTGTAGTTTATTTAGCTTGCTTAGTGCTACAACAGTAAATCTTGCTACACTGTCTGGAAATGTTTGAATCGGTTTCCAGGTCTGGATAAGTGCGGCAAAAAAGAAACAGTACGACAAATACTTTATCTTTTTGTTTCCTCTTATATAAACTTTGTATTTCTTTTCCATAATAACTTCTATTTTTTATTTGTGCATTTCAAATGGCATTTGTGAATCCGATAATTCTGTTGCCATTCTATTGACGGATTCTAAAAAGCAAGATCATGCTACTCATGTCTTGAATTCAGTTGCAATATTTGTGATTTTGCTGCATCAACCCTCAAATCTTTATTTTACGTCATTGCAGTGTTTCGACATTCTTTGTAAACTTTAGCATCTCGGTCACTAAATTCAGTTTCAGTACAGAGAAAGTTCTTGAAAATGGCCAAATGTGTAGGACTGGGTTGCAGAGCATAATTGAAGATAAAATCTAAATAAAAATTTCATCCAATCAAACCTTTGCGATTTTGATGTATTACATAGTGCTGCTGTGATAATAAATGTAATATTTTGTTTGGCTAATTAAAATGTATGTTGTTGGTAAGTCTGTTGCACTTTTCTCCTGCCCTGCAGAGTTCCTCAAGATGGCAGTGAACTTTGAAGACTGTCGTAAGAAGTGGCTGTTGGCAGGTGAAGAGCTGGTTTCTTGCAAAGAAGTATTGGCCAAAGTGGAAACAGAGAGGGGGGCACTGGAGGTCAAACTAAAACACGCGCGAAACCAGGTGGACGTGGAGATCCGTCGACGACAGAAGGCAGAGGCCGTCTATGAGAAACTAGTTGGTGTCTAACTGATTTCTTACGTTTTCTGTTTGTAGAGTTCTGTATAGTTTATTGTATTTAAAAAAAACAACAGAAAAAGTAATTTATGCTGTCAATTTTAATAAAAAAAACAAACAAAAAAAAAACAATTCATCTGCATTAACTTGTCCCTGTCATCCTGCTGCTTTGTGACGATAAAAGGAGCGGCAGGTACAGCTGATCCGGGAGCTGCTGATCGCAGAGAATAATGGCAGCAGTGTTCACCTCAGTGAGGAGCAGCGGTCAGCCCTGGCCTTTCTCAGCACCCATTCGCAGGCAGCACAAGACGCCAAAACCAACCTCAACTCCAGCCGAAGGTCAGTCTCACGCAACATGGTCTGAAAAGTTGCTGCATGTGTTGCAGCCAAATTCCTTAAATAATAAGGGATGGAGTTTGTGTGGCGCTCCAGGTAGTGCTATTATGCCAAGTGGGAGGTTCGATTTAAAAAAAAAAAAAAAAAAAAGAAATTCCAAATAGCAAAAGTATTCACACCTTTTGAACTTTTCGACATTTTGTCAAATTATACCACAAACTGTTTCTATTTTAGTTTTTTCCAAACCTTTCAGAAATATAATTTTATATTTTGTTCTGCATCATGACATGTAAATCAACTGTAATGTGTGAAAATTGTCTTCTAACACTGAATGTGGCCTTTCTCTAAGTAGCCATTAGCACACATGGTTTGTTCACTCATGCTGATTTTATATTACAGACTAAGTAGAGTTGAGGAATCAATATCCTTGCTGTCAGATATCAGCTATGACCAAACGGATGACTCTCTGGTAAGCTTTCTGTGTCAGTTACAGTAGCTGTGACTTAAAGACCTCATTAATAAAGTGGCTCAATATTTCTACATTGCCTTCTCTCCTTTAGGACTGGGATTCTTCTGTGATGAAGAATGTGAGACTCCGCAAACGGCCGAAACGAGTGAGTCACGTCATTACTCATCCTTTTCAACCGTGTTTTCTCCCACTGATGACCTAATAGTTTAGCCGTTTTTTTTTTTTTGAGGTCTAATTATCGATTCAGTTCACCGACTCTGATTTCTCATTTTCCTGGTTTGCACAATTTACTTTTGAAACTTCAGCGTTCCTCTAGAAAACTCGCAGATGCTCCTCCACAAGCAGTGAAGAAGCCCCGCTCCACAGGCCGTACATCAGAAAGAGTAATGCTGCCCCCCGGAGCCCGCTGGGCTCCATGACATTTTAAACACAACTTGTTTTAGTTCTTTAAAAGTTCAGCTTGCTCTTGACGAAAATTACATAAAATGTCTCCTTTATTACGCTTCAGAATAATGAGTCTATCGTGGCCAAAACGACAATCACTCTGCCTGCGAGCGGCGGCGTCGAGGCGGTCTCCACCATCGAGACGGTGCCTTACTGGACCCGCAGCAGGAGGAGGAGTGGTGAGGACTTTTTTTTTCGTTTCACTTCTTCCTCACAAAGCAATTTATCATCAATGAAAGCGAAATGTGTGGTTAAATTTAATTTGGCTGATCTTTGCCATTTGACCAACAAAATGATTATCTCCAGTACTGGCTGACACAACCACCACTGACCACTATGAGACTGCCAGTGAAGCCCCCAGCAAGCCGGTCTCTGAAACCGCAGTTCAGTTCCAGACTCCTCAAATTAAAGGAGGGAAGAAGCACCACTTCATCCCCAAAACGGTTGGACTAAGTTCTTCTCCTTATTTGTTTTTCATTCTAAAACCAAATTTTTAATGAACTACATATCTATCTATCAGGTGATCAAGTCTGAGTTCTGTGCACCTTGCGGAAGAAGAACAAAGTTCGGCAAGATTTATCTTCGCTGCCAGGAGTGCAGGATTGTGACCCATCCGGAGTGCCGGGATAACTGCCCCCTGCCGTGTAATCCCTCGGCTCTTGAAACGCCCATCAGGGGAACAGAGGTATGTTTCTGATCGCTTAATTCATGGTTCCTTTACATGGCAGATGCTAAAGCTTCTCAGTCAGGTTGAGGCCTATATTCTGGTAAAACACAGAGACAGACTGGATTCCTGTGCTACTCCCTTCTGTCTATGTGTTTTTTTTTTTTTTACAATAAGTGATTGTGCTAGGGCTGCACACTAATGATTATTTTAGTTATTGATTATTCTATAATTCTGACAACGAATCAATTAATCAGATGGAAAAAAAAGCCATATTCTGCAGATTTTTTATTTAAAATGCAATAACAGAATTCCTTTGGTGAATTTGAACTAGACGAAGCTTTAACTGTGCCACTTGAGTTTTGAGTGAAAAATATTTGTAGATAAAAGTGTTTTTAATGTTAATTGCAAAATGTATAAATATTTTGCACTGTTTTGGCTTAAAAAAATAGCTGAATATGTTCTTTTTTTCACAGCAAATGGCTATTTGTGAGTATATAGGTAATTATTTATTGATTGCTAAATTATTTCAATAACAGATTCATCACAATTAATCCAGTTAATTGTTTGAGCCTTAGTTCAGGCAGAAGATTGTAAAAATGTTTTCCCAACTTTACTCCACACAACACTCATGATGTTTATTACAATGGAGACATTTACCTTTCGCTTTGAGATTTCTGAAAGACATTTCTAAATCCACTGTGAGAACAAAGGAACAAAATGGAGCAACTTTTTTTTTATGTGTTCGGTCTTCCTGGTATCTGCTGAGGTCGACTCCGTTTACTTCAAAATGTCCCCCCTGTGGGCATAAGTGACCATCCTGACCAGGCAGGCGACTCCTCTCATAAACGAGAACAAAACAACAAAAACTGCAAAAAATAATAACACAGGTGTTTAGATTATTAGTTTATACCTCACTCTTGAGGCTAGTTTTATGACGTTTATTTGATGCTGTATATAAAAACACTCATTTGATAAATGGACTCTAACAAGGATTTTCAGGTCATGTACTCATTGAGCTCCTGTCTGTGCAGACTACACTGGCTGACTTTGCTCCAACCAGCTCCCCAAGGATCCCGGCCTTGGTCATCTACTGCATCAAAGAGATTGAACGCAGAGGCCTTCATGAGGTCAGACAATAGAAAAAACAAACAGTTTTATGAACCTGTGCATGTGGACCATTCCCAGCATTTTGATTTTTTTTCACCTTTTGTTATGTTATGAAATGAATTGATCTCATTTTTAAAAATTGAATAAAAACGAGACAGGATTTATCTTTTGCTCAACATATTTTGGAGCACATTTGCAGCAAAGACTACCTCAAATCTTCTCAGGTATTGCAAGCGAGGCACACCTGGCTTTTATTATCACTATTTTGTACCATTATCTTCTGCAAATTCTCTCAGCTGCAGTCATACGGTTATTTTTAAGTCTTTCCAGAGACGTTCAAGTGTATGGAGGTAATTTGTTGATTTAATTGGAGTTCCAGAGCAGGCTTTCTTTATATTTGGCTGCTGTATTTGGGGATATGTTTCTAGAAAAGTATCCCTGCAACACGATGAGCCACCATGCTTTACAGTAAAGATGGTGTTACCTTGACGATAAGCAGTCTTTTTTTTCGTCCAGTCATGATCCTCGGGTTCGAAGTTGTATTTTATGTTCATAAGACCAGAGAATTTATATTCTGAACAACATACAATCTTCTGCTTGAGTTTTCAGCCCATACACTTTTTTTTTTCACATTACCCACACAAAAAGTAAGGATTTTGGAAAAATTAGTGCCATTTTTGTGTAATCCAGACAGTATGAAAACATCTGAACATGATCAGTGGAACCAGGACACACCTGGAAGAACGTCAGCAAAGGCTGGAAATGCATCAGTTTATCATTAAGGGGTTTGCATATACAATTTTTGAGGAGAAAAATCATTTTCAACCATCTTGTAATAAGGTTGTAACATAACAAAATGTGGAAAAACTTTTGCACTAAATGGCTTCTGCATCCACTGTGATTTTCTCCCCTGTAGTGATACTTTAGAGGACTCCTCTCCTGTTAGTCCTGAGTGTTGCTGTGGTATCACAGGTTGAGCACGATGCCGGCTGAGGTACAGTTAGTCTTTCCGTTCCTGCAGGTTGGCCTTTACAGAGTCTCTGGCCATGAGCGCCAGGTGAAGGAGCTAAAAGAGAAGCTGGTCCGAGGCAAGACTTTGCCTTCTCTTAATAAAGTCGAGGACATCAATGTCATCACCGGTGTCCTCAAAGACTTCCTAAGAAATCTGCCCGAGCCACTTCTCACCTTCCGCCTCAACAAAGTCTTCATGGAAGCAGCCGGTGAGTCTCTGAGACTTTCAGCAGCAACTGACTGTTTTGTTTGTTATCCATCAGTTTATTGAAACTCTATGTTTCTGTGTAGAGATACAAGATGACGACAACAGCCTCGCCCTGTTGTATCAGGCCATCAGTGAGCTTCCCCCACCTAACCGGGACACACTGGCCTGCCTGATGATTCATCTGCACAAGTAATTTTCAGCTTTTAGGTTTCAGCAGCTTATCGTGCACAGCTTCATTCTATCAGGCTTGTACAAACTTTAATTTTACTTAAAACTCTGCATTTGGTCTCTAGGGTGTCTCAGAGTGTAGACACTAAAATGGATGTAAGCAACCTGGCCAGGGTCTTTGGTCCCACGCTGGTAGGTCATGCCGTTCCTGACCCAGACCCCATGACCATCCTGCATGATGCCAGCAGACAACCGAGGGTAAAGTGGTCTACACTTTGTGTTCTTGCCATTGATAGGAATTTAAGTTGAGTTTATTTCTGTTTTATTCTTTTCCTTTGGTATTTTCTTTTCTTTTTTTTTTGTAGCATTGTGTATGTTTTCTTTTTTTGACTTGTGTATGGGAAGGTTAAAAATGACCTAAATAAATAAAAGATGAGCGAGCTAAAGTGAGTCAGGAACAACAATACTCTCAACCTTACTTTTTAGTTTAGAAGTGTTTAATGTTGAGAGCTGAGGTAATTCATATTTTTTTACTTTTGGTTTGATTGATGAGTTGTGGCTCTCTGAAGGTTTTGTGACGGAGAAAGCAGCTCATTTTCTGTTTCCGTAGATCGTGGAGCGCCTGCTGAGTATTCCTGGGAGCTACTGGAGCCGGTTTGCCCATCCCGATAACGTAGACATGGAGACGCCTCGGAACACCGACACTCCAAGCCACAAAGGTGGATCACTGCACACTGATGAGATAAAATAAAAATAAATAGTAAATCTCTTGAGTTTTGAGATACTTTAGCTAAGTAGATTTTGACAACTTTGGGTGAATGGAATAGGTTTCCCCTGTTGTATTCTTCTTGACTTTCTGGTGCCTTTCCATTGTGCGCTTCAGGGCTCCTGTCTGCTTTACTGTCAACCTGTTAACTGCATATCGCATAACGGTTTCAGGGGGTTTTCATTGGTGTTTCCATGGGATTTTTTTTTTTTTTTTTTACAGTTTAATACAGTTTTGTGCTTAAATCAAGCATGAAGCCTGTGAAAATTTCTCTGGAGTTATTTAACTTATAAGAGGAAAAACGTAAGAAACTTAAAGCGTTCAGAAAATGGAACACATATTAAATTGAGCATGTCAACTCATACCAGGCCAAACACTAATGGAGGAAAAAAAAAAAGATATTTCTCTTTAAGAAGTCGCATTAAAAATACTTTTGTTTCTGTTTTGAGAGCCAAAGCCAAAAAAAAAAGCCCAACCTCTAAGTTTCCTTCTATTTTTTGGGACAACTCAAGGAAGCTTTTCATGTTCTTGTTTCAGTTCCTCCCAGCACCATTGATATGCAAACCAACCCACAAAACCTCAGTCAATCCCCAAGGCTCTAACACCAATTTCAAATTTCTCTGTACCAAGCAAAGAGGGTATATTTATGTTAATGACACCAGTTCTTCCTGTTTATTGAATTTCCAGTGAGCATACTGGGACCAGTGACGACCCCAGAACACCAGATGCTTCCCAAAACGCCGTCCTCCAGCTCACTGTCTCAGCGGGTCATGCAGACCCTCACCAGCACCACCATGTAAGCACTTTTACACTGTAATGCATTGTTTTTCCTATAGATGAAACATGCCTGCAATGCCTTATGGAAATGTTCACACTCTAACTTTTTTCACATTTCAGTTACAAATGTTTGTTCATATTTAGTACGTTGTTGTAAAGTCAAGCGATTTGTGGTTTTCAATAGTTTTTTTTTTTTTAAAGTAAAAATCTGGAAAGTGTGGGGTACATTTGTATTTAGCAGCCCAGACTTAATGATGAAAGTACATTTCAGTCCTCTGGTGAATTACCAGATTTAGTCATCTAGAAACTAAACATTTTACCCATTCCTCTTTGCAAAGTAGCCAAAGCTCTGTCAGACTGGCTGAAGAGTGTCTGCGAACATTTTCCTTTTTTTTTTTTTTTTTTTTTTTTTTTTTTGTCTTGCCACATATCATCAAATGGATTTAGGTTTGGACTGGGACATTTTAAAATACACAAATATGCTTTCATCTAAATCTTTCCATTTTAGTCTGGTCTTTTGCTCTCTTGAACTGATTTTTATTCATCTTTCATCCCTTCTGGCCTGATATTGGTTAATATCTACCATGCAGGATGTGCGGTCAGGGTGAGATGTTTTTCATCATGTCCCACATGTTGTTTTGCATCCAGATGAAAAAGTTCAGCTGACTCATTAAATTTTATTGAGTAAATAAGCTGAATACATATACATGATTGTTTTTCTTCTCTACAATGATGTGTACTATTTTGCGTTGGTCTATCACAAACAGTACATTACAGTTTGTGGGTTTGTAAGCTGGAAAAAATGTGGAAAGGTTCAAGACTTGACTGTTTTTTCTAATCTAATCAGAATATTTAAATTGACTAGTCTATGTAATATTATTATTGCATAGTTTCAGAATTTTCCTGCAGTTTCACTATGTGTATTAAAGCAAGAACAGCTGACATTTATCCACAGTATTTATTTATTTATTTTTTCATGTTTTTTAGTGTATAACTACATTATTTTTAATGCTAAACTGCAAATATTGTTCGTCCATTTTTTAACTCCTTGATTTCAAACTCTTAGATTTGGGAGCAAGAGCAAAGCCACGTCAGCCTCCAACCGTCAGGGAAGCTTCTTCGCTTCTCCACAGCTGAAGTAAAGGCAGGAAAGCCTGAACATTTTGAATGTTACTGACTACGAAAACAAGCTACACTTTTGTCTAATCATGTAGGAAAATGACTGTGCAATGACATGTGACAATTTTTTTGAGTGTTTTTTTTTTTATTATTTTTAAAGAATTTTCCATGTTTTTTTTCCTTTCAAAAATATAATTTGACTTGCTATCTTTGATCACTAATACTTTGTTGCTTTGATTTCTTCTCTGTAATTATAGAAACATTGAAGCCTTTTTCGTAACCAAGCAACCATTTTGAACAAATTATGCTTTTTGTGAGATGTTGTGATTGTAACCACATGTCAAGCCAGCACACGCCAAGTACTCAACTAAAACAATGAATGGGGAACTATTTTGTTAGTGGCCAGTGTATTTTTTTCTCTTTTATGCAAGACATTTTTTCTTTGTTGATGTGTTTTGCTATATAAACAAATAATCACTTTTATTTCTAAATCACTTTACTAATGCAATAATACTCTAATAATGACGAGGCGTTTTCTTCATAGTAACTTCGACCACTAGAGGGTGCTGTTGCACCATTAAATACATGCAATCCTTCAGCAGTGAATAGGATTTACTGTATGTATTCTGCACATAATCACTCAGACATACTTGCACGCATATTTTTCTGCAAACCAAAGCCTCACATTCATGTGAGCTTAAATTGTAACCTCCATCTGCTCTATTTGACATCAAATTTATTTGCATATATTTTTAACTAACGTGTTACACTATACATAAAAAAAATGCATAACATAACTTCCTCCCATGCTGCTTTTATTGTCTCCTTAAAGTGTTGTAGGGATGTTTAGGATACGTGATGCATAAAAATAACTCAAAAAAAGCTAAATCAACTTAAGATAGATGTGAAGCCCTGATTGTATGGTCATGTTTGGCAAATATTGTATCCCATTTTTTTAATGCATTTATTCCTTTTTTTTGTGGCATTGTTTACCTGATTAACTTTTACCAAAGATTTCACAACTGAATGGTTAACATTCATTTGTCTCTGCATCCATTGCCAAGCTAAAAATAAAACATTGTAATCCTGCTGCTTTGTCTTTATGCATGAAGTAGGTCTGTTGGGGGGGGAGGAAGCCTTCTGATTTAAGGCTGTCTCGGTATACACAATAGGAGATGCTAGTTTTTATTTAATATAATTCAACCCGAACAAAAGGCTTTTGCACCTTTTGACGCGGATAATTATTACCACATTAAAGTGTGTTATTAATGTTCCACGAAGCTCGGGTGTAATTCTTCATTTCTCTTCTTTTAATTGAATGCAAGGCCGTTGGTATTTCAGATCGTCAGTGAAAGGGCAAAAGCACAGTGCCAGCTATTCCAAAGCTGACGCGTCCCTGAATGATAATGCCTTTCAGCTCATTGTTCCAATAGTCATTAGAGCTATTTCCATAATCTATTGGGCTGAATGGGCAGGCGATGAGGTCCAACATTATTATGAATTAAAGCAAGGATCATTTATACATCTTATAGTTATTCCATTAGCACTTATTGTGGAGAGTGCTAAGCCAGGCAGAACCCACTGACATACATTTATGTGGCCTCATTTAATACATCGCCTTAGCAACCCATTTGGTCCTCTGAGATTCAAGTCCAGCTGTTTGGGGGTGGGGGTTGGGGGGGGGGGGGGGAAGGGGGAAAGCATGTGTGGGCGGGGGGAAGTGGAGGGGGGGAAAATAT
>NW_015113511.1:98435-118473 GCF_001443285.1 Poecilia latipinna | reverse complement strand
CGTGGGGGGGGGGGGGGGGGGGGGGGGGGGGGGGAGGAAGCGTGCAAGCATGTGTGCGCGTGGGGAAGTGGAGATGGTGAAAATATGGTGCTCAGTTTCATCCAAGTACGTCTGTTCTCGCTTTCTTTCTTCCTGCTTAAAACATCCATTCAGCCAGAAATAACTGCAGAGAAGAGCCTGCAGGAAAAAAAAAGAAAAAAAAAAAAGAAACTGAATTTCAAATCAACATTAATAGTTGATTAGCCTGAAATAAGGTCTCCTGTGTGTCGATCTGTCCTCTCACTGGGGGATTTTTGTGTTTATTTATGCTGTGTGGTGCAGCATACGCTGGCATGCTGCAGACATCAAACAGCTGGCTGTGTACAGTGCGTCTCTGTAGCTCCATACTCCAGCATGCCCCAGCGTGCGGTGATCGAGCTCCGTTCTGCTGTGGGACCGGCGAGGGCCAAATGAGTAACTAGTCCAATTAAGAGCTCTTAAATAAATTACAATGTAAGCTGGTAAACGCGTAACAACAAGAGCCTAGCTTAATTCCTCTATTTATACAGCGAACTGCGGGCGGATGTGCCAGAGAGGAGATCGGAACGAGCACCTTCGTCTGGATCATGAGTGCAATCAATAATTACCCGAGTCATAAAGTTAATTATTGCGGCTATCGACTGTATATGTGTCAGACTGTTGCTGTGTGGGGCACGTAGCAGGCGTCTGCTTGGGTTCAGGGTAAATATTGGCAGCGTCGCAGAGATATCGGCTCAATAAGTGCAATTTGAAGGCCTCCCATCTGATCATTTAATTAATAAACTAAATTCTGACCAGAATAATTTTTTTTTCCCCATGGAAATAAATACATGAAAACACATTGTCACCTGCGAGAGGTTTCAAGCGAATCAGAATCAATAGATGCAGCACAATTTGCTTGAAATGAGCAGCAGAAAAATGGCTACCGGGTACGGTTTGAAAGAACTTTATGGGTTAAGAGGAACAGCACCAATAATGCATATTTTTATGTTTACTGTTCAGTTTCTATCAGACTTTTGAATAATGTCAACTTTGTATTAAAAGTGTCATAATTTACCGAATGACGCTTTATGACAACAGTCATAACTATTCATGAAGGCTTATTCATGTTCATGACAGGAGTTATGTCAGTCTTATTCAACCCCCTTCAAATAAAGTGTTACCGACTTTATGCCTAACTTTCCCGCCTCCCCCCCGTTTTTCTCCTACTTCAGCCACCATCCCTCTGCCTGAGTGGGAGAGTTAAAAAGTTTGGTGGAGAAAAGGAAAGAAAGAAAAAAGATTTTAAGACCGTTAGTCGAGCTAAAAGGGAGTTGGACAGCTCTTTAGAGACCGCAGAGTTTTTTCTGACAGAACCGAAATGGCCAGGGGGTTGAATCCACCTGCCGCTGTTAAGTGTGGTAGTCAGTCGGTCTGAGTGACCGGGTGTTGAAGTCACGGCTTGTCAGCAGGTAACTTGTGTAAGGGTTAGCCAGGTTCTTTTTTTTTTTTTACAAAAGATTAAAACTAACAATATCTGACTGGGAGATAAATGGCTTAGTTGGTGATTTAACTGATGGAGGAAGAATGAAAAGGTCATTGGATCTATTTGCAGCTTCCTGAAGGAACTGTTTTGTGACAGAGGATATGCAGTGAATTGGCTTCTGACAAATATGTAAGATACAAATAAATCCACAAATTGGGACTTTATTGCACCACCTGCTCTTACCTCTGAGGGTAAACATTGCAAATCTTTTGACTTAACGTTGTTCTGAGTCTTTCTGTGTTTACAAGTTCCATTCACCATTTAAGAGCACTGTGTAAGTTTATTCAGTAAAAATCATAATATTTCAGATTGAGAGTCTTGGAAAAAGGTTCACATCAATCATGACTCCACTGATTCAAAAAAAAAAAAAAAAGTCATGCACTAAACTTACACTGAGCTTCTATTAACAACATAATATGGACTTGATAAATCAAATGACAACTCCCACTTGGTTCACTTAAAAATAATTTACCTTACCTATTTTAGATCTTGTATGTCTTTGGCAGATTGTTTTCTTTGAACACATCTTCGGTGAGAACAGATGATCCGTCTCGTTTGCTTTTGACACTTTCACTCAACTCGGGCCAACGTCTGGATTAAACCAAGCTGCACTTACTGCTAAAACTCTGGTAAAAGACAGAAAACCTGCCCTGATCTATGCACACGCCTCAAACCTGTGAGCATTTCTAAACTGTAGATAATTGTATGCCTTGTTAGCTTTCAGCGCTCCAGCTCTCTTTCCTCAGATTCATCCCTCGTTCCACTCTTTCTCCACCTCCTCCCCGCTTCCCTCCGCTCCTCCTTTGAATCGAACCACCGTCTTAGCTGGCTGCCGTGGATAGTCGATACCTTGTTACCACAGAGAAATCAATTATCTCGACCAAGCAGCAGGGGAAAGAGGCAATAATGAAAGAATGCTCCTCCTTCCCAGCCGATGGCCGCAGTCATTAAATATGAATTCATCATTGGCCGAGGAGATTTATGGAGCGAGATGTGGGCCCAGAGTTCATACTGTCTTTACACCAAAAGTTTTGGTTACACTTGTAAAATAAATGGTTTTCAGACTAATTACGATGCCTTGCCGCAGTATTTACACCACTTGAGTTTTATGCATTTGAATCATAAGGAAGACTATGCACAGTGGTGTGCTTTACCACTATGATACCCCTAAATAAAATCTAGTGCAAGCAATGGCCTTCAAAGTAGAAAGCAACGTCCGTCGCAGCGTAATTGATTCGCAGTGTAAATGCAGCTATTTAGTGGAGGTCCCAGAAGTTTGGTGAAGAACGTTGGTGAACAAGCAGCATCGTGAAAATCAAAGAAGTCCAAGATGACTTGTGGAGACGTTAGGAGCCAAGTTAGGCTATAAGGCCTTATCAACACGCCGGAACTGACCGGCAAGAAGCTGAAAACACTGATTAAAAAGCAGCCAAGAGGTCTGTGGCATCTCTGGAGGAGAGACTTACTCAAGTGAGATAAACTTTAAGCAATTTTTTTTTGTTTAATGAGGGTAAAATTATTACCAACATCGTTTTCTTACAATAGAAAATGTTGAGTATAACACAATGTTTTTGTCCTTTTATAACCAAACTTTTATAATAAGTACAACCACGTCTGTGTAGAAACTTTTACTGAAAAGCTGACACTGCTGCGTTGAGTCACTTTTAATTTAACTTAATTCATTAGGCTTAATATTAAGTGTTGTGAAAGAAAGTGATGCAAATCGTTCTCTTATGACAGAGTAAATTTGTTCAGTCAAGTCCAAAAGATTTTGAAAATGAGGTTAATTTTCCTTTGGTACAGAAAATGTGCAATTTCTTTTAGGTCTTAAATCTATAATGAATAACATCCATTTTCGACAAAACAACAACACAATCAGATGACTTTTACAACTTTTGTTTGACATTTTCTTGCCCCTTCAGTACTTTTGACTTGTCAGTTTTGGCCCACCTGACGAAACGTTTGAACACCCCTGGTTTTAGATCAACACATGACCTACTTAAAGTTCACACCTAAACCCAGTTAAGAGAACCGATTAAAAATTGAGCAACTCTGCAAGAAAGAACGAGGGCGAAATCTCGGTCACTAAAAACGTGTAAAGCCCAAACAACCTGCAGCAGGGCTTCTACCAAATACGACTCAAGCAGGCTGAATACACCAGCATGCCAGACTTTTCAGATTATTAGGAAATCATTCATTATTGTCCCCGAGCTTCACAACTACGGAAATGGGCTAAGCGTAAGCTGCATGAGCTTCCACCACAGACTCGATTCAAACGGTGATCTCAGCCTGAGTGGCATTTAGGTGACAGCAGAGTTGGTTCCTGACGGGCGACTTGCATGAGGGCCTGCATCGCTCTGTAATGAGCGGCCCTGGCGGTTGCAGCTCGAACTACGTCGGGAGGCCTGGGGCTAAAACTACAAGACGTCACCACAGATGGAGAAAAAGAAGCGGCGCAAAAGAGGAATGGAGCAGAGAGGTGAAAATGTGTAATTTGGACTTACTCTTAAGGCGGCAATAAATTCCATTTTAATGGGGCGCCACGAGCAGAAGCAAGCACTCAGCAGTCTGTTGTGTTTGATGCCAAATTGTGCAGAATAAACAGATTTGCTGTGCAGCTGGTCTAAAGACACAGTTCCCTCCCAACTGTCTCTCTGACTTGCTCTGTTCCCATCTCTCCTCGATATCTTTCCCCCTCACCCCCTCCTCTCACCCCATCCCTCCATCTCCTCTCCTCCTCCGTGGACACGGCGGACAAGAATTGGACAAATCATTACAAAAAGATGGAAAGTGCTTTGATTTATTTTCCTCCACTTAGCCGAGTACTCGTCTCCAGCTGTCACACATGCGTTCAAAGCTGAGGGTTTTTTGTTTTTTTTTATAAAGTGGTGGCGGAGGGAAAAAGTGAGCTGCATGCCACTAATGAGAAACAACATGTCACATCTGCCTCATTTCCTTCTGCAAAGATGGATCTCCGGTCATCCTGCACCAGTTAATCGGAGACAAAAAGCCTCTTTGTTCAGGATGACCTCTCCTGCACTGACCACGCCGCTGGTGCGATCGTGGAACAGAGGGAAGCTGAACATCTTTTTTTTTTAAACAAACAAACAAGCAAACAAACAAACAAACAAACAAAAAACTATTGCACAAACCTTTACATATTGCATTAGGTAATATCTTGCAGTATTGGGATGACGTTCCTTCTAGCCATTTTGAACCAAAGCTTGTTTAACAGCAGTTTCTATGCACGCAGAGAATATTTGTTAACTTCATTAACATTTTATTTTTAGAAACTCCACCACCAAACACAATGTGGTATCTGTTTGCAAATGGATCCCTGCGTGTGTCTTTGTCCATGAGTTTGTCTGAATTCATAAAATTGAATGCGAATGTTTGCGCATGGATGCATGACGTGAAATTGTGATAGAGGGGATGCAAGCATGAATGGTGTGTGTGTGTGTGTGTGTGTGTGTGTGTGTGTTTTCTGGTGAATGTGTGCAGTGACCATGTGTGGAGGTATTTCATGTCCGTGGCTCTGGTTTTGGAATTGTTTTGCTGCATGGATGGTCTAAAGCAATAAATGCTGCACAGCACAGGAGATATGCTCTTATCTTTCCAAGCCACATTCGCCAAAATCTTGTCCCGTTATTTGTTGTGGTGTTATTCTCATAGGAAGGGGGGTGGGGGGGAAGCCTGTTGCCATGTGGGTTTGGGGGTTAAGCCTAAATTCTCTTAAGAGACATTACATAATCTGCTGCAAATTAAAATGGCTCCTATCTCGTAACAGCTGCCTTTTCTCAAGGAAGCAAAAACAAACTCCTTTCTTTTAACCAACTAAATCATCTCATTTCTAAGTCATTCAGAGTGACTTGGTAAATATTATTATTATTTTAAAAGGCAAAGTCAGACTGAGTGGAGAGAATCTGTGGACATTAATCCACTATTAAATCTCCTCAATTTGGTTTAGGTCTGGACTTTGACTGGACCATTCTAGCACATGAATATGCTTGAAATGAAACTTCTTGTTTTGGCTCCGGCTTTATGTTGAAAGCCGTTGTCCTGCTGGAAGGTTGATAGGTTTTCCTTAAGGATTGCCCTGCATTTAGCTCCATCCATCATCCCATCAGCTTTCTCCACCTTCACTGTCTCTGCCGAAGCATGATGCAGCCACTCCCATGCTTCAGCACATGGGGGTGGTGTGTTCAGACTTATAGCAACCTACAAACGGGATTTTCCATGGGCCTCTTGGGTAGTTTTTGATCTTGATTTGCTCATTAGTTTAGGTGGGCAGCCATGACTTAACAGGTTAGGTTACGCATGGCCGCCATTCACTTTTATTTTACAGATGACGGATTGAACAGAGCTTGAAATGTAGCTTTATAACGTCCCTCTGCTTTATGCATCCCTCACCGGTCTGCTGTGCTCCTTGGCCTTCGTGACGTTGTGTGTTCTCTAACAAACCTCTGCGGTCTTCACATGGGATTGCGATTTCCCTCTCTGTCCTCCAGAATGCACTGTTGCCTCCTGTAATCCACCTCTGCACTGTGAAGCGCATCCGTTATCTCGCCTATACCTCCACATCTCTATCATGTATCACTTCCCTGTGCTTGTTAGGATGGAGGAGTGGTGCAGCATCGTCACCGCTCTGTATCATTTGCACCACTGTGGCTTTAATTTGAAATGATAGAGTGTTTGCTTTGACTTTGGCAGCATGCGCTCAGGTGACACATTAATACCTTCCTCTGGTGGATTTCATCTCTGGGGGAGGGGGAAAAAGAAATATTAAATTGGGCGGATCAGAGATCATACATAAATGTAAGATGAACAGACAGCAGTGCAAGGAGGAGGGAGCCTTAGGACATGTGCGACTCACATGTTCGTTGTTTTATATTAATACCGAAGCTGAGAGACGTTTGAACTCCCCGCAGAAGCTTGGAGGTAGTCATAGCTACGTATTTGATTGAATGTTACATCATACAATAAATTTGTCATGGAAAATAGTACTCTGAATGTGCAATTCTTGTTTATAGTGTGTTACAGAGAAACACTTAAACATATTAGATCATAACTGGATATTAGAACGTTAATTAAAAACAAAGGTGATGTCAAATTGTGATTTGGATGATATGATCTCAGTGTACCATCATCCAGTTGAGATATGCCTCACTGGAAGACTTTAAAATGTGGGATGATCAATTGCGGACCACATTAATACATTTTTTAAGCCACTTAATAAGCTGCAAATCAGATGGCAACTGCAGTGTCATTTATTTGGAAAAAGACTCGCCTATGTCAATTGACCGGACGTGTAAATTAGCAATTGAAGACTTCTTGAGGCAATAAATGGCATCATTTTCTTTTTTTTTTTTGCAGAAAGTAATTATCCCTTTACTGTAAAAGGTGTTTAATTATTTGAATGAATAAAAACTATTACAGCAAAAATAAATAAAACATGTGCTACTTGATGTGAAAAGTATATTATTCTATCTTTTCTGGAGTTTGCTGGTTTGATGCGTACACGTCCGTTTAAACATTATGCCGGTAAAATGTTCCATGCAATGCATGGAGAAACTGCAAAAATAAATACAAGACACTAAATGCTTAAGTTTATGAGAGTACCGTTAAAAAATGACGCACAAAAAGCTTGCTGCAATATAAGGATATTGCAGCATGACTTGTGTTTGCAAAGCTGCGTTTGAACAAACCACAAGATGCTAAAAAGCAAATCATTTGGGCAGATGACACCAAGAGATACACGGCTAAATTTTCTTTGATGTGTTTAAAGAAAGTAAATACAAATATAAATGACTTGGCAATAAGTAAGTGCATAATTTTGGTAATCCTAGCTGGGGTGAAACAGGAAATGTTTAGTGTGATTTAATGTCGGGTAGTGAGAAAAAAGTTTATGTGTCTTTTTATGCACTGCATGCAAATCTCTGACTTCAGCTCAGTTCAATACAACCCAAATATAAAGAAGTAAGTTAGTAAAAAGTTACTGTGTCCAGAAGGAGATGTAACTGCATAAAAATCTACTTTCTCCAAAATCTAAAGACTGGTGGACTGGGCAGAGTTTACTCCACAGAGATGAGACGCCACCAGGAAAGATCAATGTTGCAAATGAATTTTTCAATAACCTGGCTGGCTTGTTTCTGAACTGAACAAACATTTTCCCACTTAGTTTGTCACTAAACTCCTGCTTTCTAATCCCGTAACAGTTTGACTCTCAGGCTGTGAGGTAATTGATTCATATGTTGCTGAATATGTTGCTGTGTGGGTGGGGGTTCTGCAAAATGACATGCTTCCTCATATTGAAAATGACCAACATCCTTCCTTTCAGTGCTGTCATGTAAAGGAAGTCATGAAAGCTGTTAGGTATCTCTCAGAGCATGGTCAAAATTAAACGTGTCACTTTCTATCATCATGGCTGAGGAGTTGGAGCTCTCTGAATACATCAACACACATGAGCTTCGGGAGATGAAGGCAACCAGCACACCTGTTGATGGAGCTGAAAAATCAGGTGAGAGCACGAGTGAATGTATAATGAAAAGGAAAAAGCAGTTTTGATATTTGTGTTTTTATCAAATTCTTTAAACTGACTGCATTTGCTGCCCAAGTGCATTTAAAGAAATTCATTTCAGATATATTTTAGCAAGACAAATCTCTTTAACCAATGTTTTAATGTGGTCGTATGTACTGTAGTTTTCATTATAATTTGCAAACCATTAACTGTGTTACATATAAGATGGTTCATCTCAGCAAATTAAAAATAATTTAAACAGTAAAAAGGTTATTTCAACCTTTTATTTCTGTTTATTTTTGTGGTAACACTTTATTTGACGGGGTTTGCCTGAGACTGACACTGTCATGAGCATGAAGGATTCTTTATGAATGTTTATGACAGTTGTCATGAAGTGTCATTCGGTAAATAATGACACTTTTAATGCAAAGTTACTCTAAAAGTTGTTTTAAAAGTCCATTAAAAGTGCCAACTTTGCATTATTTTGTAAATAATTATACTTTAATGCAAAGTTGGCACTTTTAATGGACTTTTAAAGCAACTTTGCATTAAAAGTGTCATTATTAACCGAATGACACTTCATGACAACTGTCATAAACATTCTTAAAGACTTTTTCATGTTCATGACAGATGTTATGTGATGTTTATGACAGTGTCATGTCAGCCTTATGCACACCCCGTCAAATAAAGTGTTAGCCTTTCGGATAACTAAGTCTTACAGCTAAACATTCAATACATACTTGTAGCTACAACCATGCTCTTAGTTGTCCTTTTCACTTCTTATTGTTTTATTTAACTTTCACCTAAAACATCTGTGTGTGTTTTTTCCAGATTTGCTGAAACAAGAAATAATCTAAAACAACAAAAACAGCTAACCAGGAACTTACTCCTAAATTCATTTGAGAGATTTAATACAACTTGGAATAAGGCTGTAAACATAACAAAATGTGTAAAGAGTGAAGTGTGGTGAATACTTTCCGCCTGCAATGTATTTCTATTTTCTAATCCATTTCTGGTCTTATGAAATAATGACGTTTTCTGAAAAACTGGAGTTGGAGTTTCTAAAAGATGTGAATCATAATCATAAAAGTGAAGAGAGATAAACTCTTGAGATGTCACTGTGTGCGTAAAGAATCAGCATATTTAAATTACAAATAAAAAAAAATGTAAATCTATGTATGTTTTGTGTTTGCAGAGAGAAGACTTTTCAGATTGGGAGTTTTAACTTTAGCATTGCTGTGCATCATACAAGCAACTCTAAACCTCTCTCTGCGACTTGCATGTAAGTTCTGCCAAAAAAAAAAAAAAAAAAAACACAAACTCACCACAAATTCAAGACATCAATCAAATCTGCACAACGTGTTGTCCTGAAAAAAAACAACATTTTGCAACAATCTTCTACCCAATTTCCCGTTTTTGTTTCAGTGCACTCAAAAGCTGATGTCGTCCCGTTTGCTTTCAACGGCTCAGTTGTGGACTTTTGCCAGCATGAGCAGCTGCAGCAGAATTCAACCCAGCTCTCTTTCTACTGCAACAACCTGCTCAGGCTGCAGAGAGAGAATCAGCTGCTGAAAAGAGAACGGGACCGCTTACGGGAGAAGATCCAACAGCTTGGCAGGGATAGGACGACGAATGATGACGACTCTGGATCTGGGGTCGAGTACTTTTAGGTCATGAATTCTAAACAACCAAGAGTCAAATCAAAAATTTATCAAGGTATTTGTAATATAAGAAGCTAGTCTCTATGATGACTAATGCCACAATAACGCTACAATATTTACAAGTATTACATGTTTTCTTATTGTTATCTGAAAGTTGTTTTTAGAGTCTGCCAAGTGAAAAAAACTCTACATTTTATGGTCTTTCAGTCAAGCTTGTAACTTAAAGTTTTTAGTTTTACTGAGGATATTACCCATGCATTTAAAAATAAATGTGGTCAGCTTGTCACCAACAGACTCTTAAGCGTAGTTTATAACATCAAGCCAAACCACTATGTCTTAGAGCAAAACCGTGTACACCTCACATCAGTCACGTATTTTATACGTGTATATATAAAAAAGTACCCTTTGATTCCCCACTGATACAAAAAACCAGAAATAAGAATATTATGTTGCACAGTGTGGGGAAATTTATAGCATATTGTGCAATTATTAAAAATAGCAGCATCACATTGAAGAAAATTTGCAACTGAGTAGGATTATTTTTAAACAATTGTATATTTGGAGATAGAAAACAACAGCAGATTATTTACAAGGAGTGAAAAAACAACAGGGATGTAAACAGGAGCAGTGACGGTCATGTAGCTGTTGGAAGGAAGGACCTATGGTCAGGGGCCCAGGAATCTTGGGCCCCATGACAAAAAATTTAATTGGGCCCCCCTTCACACCTGCTGTTACAATATCTTGAGTTTATCTGAACCGGAGTGGTAACATAAAATTTTTACTGCTAAAAACATGAAATGATTAATTTGCAATTAACAGGGCCCCATTTTATTTTTTTATATTTCTGTGAAGAAAAAAAAAAACTTTTTTGAGAGGGGCCTCAAAAAAGTTTAGTGATCAGCGGTCTGATCACTAAATATTTCTGTCTTGGAAACATCTTGTTTGGTGTGTTTTAGGGTTTGCAGTTCAATTGCAGCTTCCATTGCTGCCCTTTTCTTTTTCTTGTATAAAGATTTCCTAGACACCGTTTTCTGCACTTGCTGATCTCCATCTTTTTGCGTTGCATAGGTCGTCTCTTTTTCAGTGTATTTCACAGTTTCCTCTGTGCTGAAGGTGGCTGTCTGAGTCTCAGCTGGTTAAATTGAATCTTCTTGTTTTTCAGACTTATCTCCAGAAACGTTTTGATTGTTAAGTATCTCCAGCTCTGAGACAGCTTCCATTGTCACCTTCTTCTTGTTCTTTCTCTTAAATTTGTTAGACGGCTTTTCCTCCTTCCTACGATGACACTATTTTGTGCACCTAGGATCAGGTTCATGCTTTGGGTGGCAGATACTGTCCAATGCTGACATTATTTTATCAGGAGTCGTGTCTCCCGGCACTAGGTTATGTTACAGTTAACTAATTATCTGCTACGCATAATGGTGCGCAAGAAACTGAAACTATTTCTTCCCATTGTCTTCTAGAGCTGAAGTGTTACCTTTCACTTCCTTTATTACAAAGGATTAATGCCTGTTGAATGTTTCAACTTTTTATAGCGGTGAGGAAATAGTGCAAGGTTTTCTAAAATGTTCGGTAACACTTTATTTGAAGGCGGTTGAATAAGACTGACATAACACCTGTCATGAACATGAATAAGCCTTCATGAATATTTATGACAACAGTCATAAAGTGTCATTCGGTAAATTATGACACTTTTAATACAAAGCTGACATTATTCAAAATGTCTGTCTTGTTATGACAACTTGACATTAACCAAGAAATCATTACTGATATAAATTTGTTATAAAAGTATTACTGATTGCACTTTAAAAATTAGGTAACTTTATGTTATTAAAGGTAAAGTTTAAACAGTAATGATTTATTGGTTAACGTCAAGTTGTCATAACAAAGACATTTTGAATAATGTCAACTTTGTATTAAAAGTGTCATAATTTACCGAATGATTTTTTATAACAACAGTCATAAATATTCATGAAGGCTTATTCATGTGCATGACAGGTGTTATGTCATCTTTATGATGATGTCATGACAGTCTTATTCACCCCCCTTCAAATAAAGTGTTACCAAATGTTCACAACCAAAACTTCTGAAAAATGTGGAGTCTAACTGTAGAACCAGTCATCAGCAACTTTGGATTTCCTGGAGGTTCGCCTGCCGGCTCTGCGGCATCTGGAGAGTGGAATTTATGACCGTGCGTCAAAATAGCTCAATCACTGTGTGAAAAAGCGCGTTTAAAGTCTTGTCTCACATTTTCAGGTGGCTTCAGGTGTGGACTTTAAATTGAACACTTTGGATGTTGTTTAATAATCCAGCCTTGCTTTTGAACTTCTCCACAACTTTCTCCCGAATCTGTCTGCTGTGCTTCTTTGGTCGTCACGATTCTGCTTGTTTTCTAATGTTCTCTAACAAACCTGAGCTCCTCACAGAACAAATGGATTCATACTGAGATTAAAGTACACACAGGCAGACTCTGCTAGGAGACGTCTGAGTCATCTGACTGCGCTGGATTTTATTTTAAATTAAAAAAAAGTGGCTGCACAAGTCTCAGATTTATATTTCAAAAAAGATGAAAAACGGAGGTAATTGTTCTTCTTTGCCTCATGTATTTGCTACTTTGCGGTGCTCTGTTTTGATAACATTGAAAAAAAATGGAGCATGAATACTTTTGTAGGGCACTGTGATTAAAAAACCCCACCCAAACAATAACGACAATTAAAATCAGAGTTTCATAATATTTTGTACAGCTGCATATTCCAAAAAAAAAAGTAATCACAAATTGGATCTTTTTTTTTTCTTCCAAATACTGTACGACTCATTATTTTTATTTCCAGACTCCTTACCTCATCAGGTTTTACCACAGAGAAGTGAAAATATAAAACCCTGACAAAGGCATTTTTCTGTTATTTCAGCTGCACTCACATCCTCTTAGCCAGCACTTAATGCCAGCTCTCTGACCAGGACGACGCTGTTTGTCACACAAACTATTGTATATTGGAAGATGCTGTTGTATCATCAGACACAAAGGACTGGTTAAGTGTACTGACCAAATGGGAGAATATGCAACATTTATCCCCCCAACAAGAACCCTGTAAGACACACAAGAAAAACCTCACTAAGATTCATGTATGCACATGTACAATTAGATCTTCTTTATACTTGCAAATTGGGCCATCTGCAAACTAAGTCTCCAGTTTTATCTATCACTTATTCAGTAGAACAACTTTATTGTGAGGCAATTAATTTTCTCTTTCACCGTTTTTTTTTTTGTTTTTTTTTGGGATCACCAAGTCTTTCGTCGCCGATAAATCGGTTAAAGGTAAACTGACAGAAACGAGAGTGCGCTGCATCATGTTCACTAATCTTTTCTCATTAACACTGCTGGCTTCCTTTTAATTAACCACAGTGGCTGGCTCCGGTGTTTTCTTTGTGGCGGTATATATTCCAGGCTCCCGTTATCCAACATCCCAGATGATAGCAGTTGTCAATCACTCCAAACTTCTGTTTCTATTTCCTAAACGGAGCCGTGGCGTGTTTTGATGCATGCACTGCGTTGTGGCCTTCGGCGCCTGCAGCAGACACTACTGCTGAATTCTTCTAGACAGCTCTGTGAGCTCAGGTTTGTTTTATTGAGGCGCAGTGGCAAAACGGCTTCACTTGAACATAAAACGCTTACACATAACGAGGGCAGACCTTAGTCCGTCAGCAGGGTGAGAAAGCACTGCAGTTCCGAAGTTGCAACAGGAAGTGCAACAGACTTCAGACCCCGCGTTCTTGTGCAAACGCAGCAGGCTGGTTGTTAGTCAGAGCTGTGCTGTCTGAAGTCCTTTGAGGGAGCTGGAGAACGCTCGCAGATGGTCAAGCATTTTCTGACGGAGCGGTGCTCTCCTCATTTACATACCGACAGCAAGTTCATTCACACACACACACACACACACACACACACACACACACACACACACACACACACACACACACACACAAACACACACATGCTGCACGAAAAGACTGCACACCTGACACGTGAAATGTCACATCAAACTCGTTTACTAAGCAAGTCGTAAAGGTCAGACATAATACAGAATACGAGTATAGATACACTTCATTGAGTTTTTTTATGTGATGAAAAGTGAAGACCAAGGAACGGAGCAGACAGGTTAAAGTCGTGGAGAAAATTATGTTTGTGGCTCTAGATTTGGGATGATTTAGAAGGAGTGGGATTATGAAACGATATTTTATGTCAAGTAGCATCATCTCTTGACATGCCATTATTTAGAGGTCCAAGGAGGAGCTGCACAAATCAGATGGGACAATCTGACAACAGAACAAGGATTTGATCTTCCCTCCTACAAAGTGGCCATTATTGAGGAGTGACAAGATTGTTAAAGTGAGGCTGGAAGGAATATTAAGTAAAAATTACTTTCTTGAACTTCATATCATGTAATAATGTCATTCCCTCCACCATCAAAAACATACCTTGAATGTTGCTTTGATTCCTTTAAGCATTTAAAAAAAAAAGGTTTTATTGGTTCTGGTGGCCTTTATTTGATAGTGAATTGAGTAATGAGAGGAGGGGGAGAACATGCCAGAAAGGTTGCCAGGCTGGGAATTGAACTGGCAACCACCACGTCGAAGACTAAGGCCTCCATGTGGGTTGTGCTTAACCCCTGCACCACCACAGCACACCCTCCTTGAAGCATTTTTGAGGAATACATAAAGTGAGATTCAGAGAAATCAGTTGTAATTTTTTTTTCTTATACTTATTTGATCAAGGAAAGATGGGATGGCAGAGGGATAAAAAGTGCTCTATGTTAAAATAATATTTTAATGTTTAATTTTCTGTAATGTGCTAACTAAAAACGAATAAACGTATTGAAAACAGTTTTTTAACCTAAGGTAGAGACAGATGTCGTATCACCATGAACTTGTCGGACATGTCGGAACATCCTCGGCATTGTGGAAGCTAAATAGAGGAGAAGATGAACGATGTGCGGATCTGGCAGATTAGCTGATCGTGAGTTTGTTAGGATAACTGTGTTTTACTCTTATTAAACACAGCTTACACAGGTTCATGACCCATGTCTTCAGTATACATATCATGCTTAAACATCTCACATAGTGGGAAAAAAAGCATCTCAAAAACCAAATCTGCACTGTGTGTTCAAGTTGTATAATAACTGAATCCAACCCAGTAAACTGGCAGATTCCCAGACTGCATTTTTAAAATAAGCTCCAAACACTGCAACTTGAAGATAATGGAGTTTTGCCTCTGGTAAGGAACGGAGAGACACACAGCTTCGGGTTTGCAGGTTTAATTCAACTGACACTTTTTTTTTTGCACAATAAATTCAATCAAATCCAAAATGCAGCTGTTCGCAGCAAAGCGAGAGCAGGAAATGGGAACAGCTGAACTCTGAGCTTCGCACAGGAGCTTGTTAATGCCTTTGTAGGACAGGATTTGCTAAATCCATTAGAAACTCTTCATACACTGGAAACTAGTGTATGCTGTAAAAAACGTTAAACTCCACTATATGTCAGTTAAATAAATTTAATTGGGAGATGAAACACCAAGGCAAAAGATTTACAGAAGAGCCTTTTGCAGAAGTTTTTTGTATTTTCTTTTTTTTTTTCATATATTACATGTCAGATTGTTAAAGTGAAATTTTAATTGGACCATTTGTGGCCTTGACCTGCCTCTGATGCTTGAGTAATTGTGAGCTGATGATGGCACAAAATACACCAGACTGCCCGTAATGAACAAAATGAGATGTCCCTGTTGAATAAGACTACAGCAGCGAGGGTCAGAGTTCAGCACCGGCCTTTCAGCTTCTAATTGGCTGAGCCTGTGATCTCTCCCAGAAGGTCTTGTCTTCGGAGCCGTCAACTTCTCCGTGTCTTTGTGCTTCTCGTTGTGACAGCTCAGCGCTGAGAGCTCACCCAGAGCTACAACGATGTAAAACTGGTGAGAAGTTCACACAGAGCCTCCTATTAAAGCCTTGCACCAGGAAACGGCGTCACTGTTTAAAGTCCCAGCGCCACATTTGTTGGCCCCTCAGGTAAAATCGGTAACTCATTGTTTGACGCATTAGCATAATCTCCTACTGAAAACAAATAAAAAGTTCAACCTTTAAATTGAGTACATTTATTTAGTTTGGAAAACAAACAGGGTTTTCAGCGAGATTCCTGGTGGCTGTTTGCTTTTGATCGTTTTTCTCTTTACTCACTTTACATAGTTTATCTGCCAAATATATAGATGCAAAGAATAAGCTCAAACATGCTTAGATTTGTTTTTTAGTTCTGTTCAATAAACACAAACAAACTTAAAAAAAACAACAAAAAACGGCTTTCTTATTTCTGACTGCTGTTGGCTGCAGTGATTGTGACGGTGCAGGCTGTACTGCAGACACAGTAGAACTTTCTGGTTTGACTCGCGCTAAATCTCTCTGCTTGGTGATCCGTCGTGGCAGGTGTGGCAGACGATGCTGCAGCTGTGCAGGCCGTTGGTGGTGAATGCAGTTTGCAGACTTCCTCACAGGAACCCCACCAAAATGTTATGGTAGTTTCAATTTCATCTGGAGAGACAGAATATAAAGGACAATTTTAGAAAATATGCAACACGTTGAAGTAAAAAACTGATCTGCATGTCACCGAACGAAATAAGTATCTCATCCCTCATCATGGCATGTATTAGAAACCTTCACTGCCAAGCACTGCTCTGAAACCTTTCCTGTAGCTGGTCCCCGGGTCTTAAGTTAAGTTCACGCGCCGCCATTAGAAAAACCGACATTGACATTTTGTTTTATTGAGCATGAACTTTGCACTCACAGTCTGATGGATTTCAAACTAAGTGCATTTACTTTAAAGGGGCTGGTTTACTCCACTGCTCTTTGTGTTTGGGTTATCACCATGGCTCTGTATAGTTCTTTTGTGCTGTAGGTGAAACATTAATACACTCGCCCTCTATGCACAAGGTGCATGAAAAGAATAATTTACCCCAGCTGCCTCTTCACAATAAACAGGGATTTTCCCCATGTCTTCATCTCATTATAACAGAACTCTTAGCACCTGCAGGCTTTTTGAAACAGCCACCGGGTAATTGAATATCTGTTTAAATAACACATGAACTTAATATCACAAATTTAACTGAAATTAGCAGGCTGTCCTCTGCTTGCACAAACACCAACCTGAAAGGCTAATGCTCTGATGTCGTTAATAAAAACAAGGTTCTTTTTTTTGTTGAAGGGCCAATCAAGCCATCTGCCTGCATCTGTTCAAATACATCCACATAAAAGAGAACAACACAGATGATCTGGATAGGTGTCAACAGATGACAGCCTTCGACCCTTGTCAAGAGCTTGTTGGAAGCTGATTACGTTTATTTTTTTAATGTGTTGGTTATTTACACATCATAACTTTTCAGCTTTTAGCGATTACATACAGTGAAAAAGCACCGCCTGAGAGTCTAACATCTTCTTCATAACAGATAAGAAAAATCAGACTCCAGAAACAGAGACTTTTACATCTTTCACAGATGTCCGTCTGCACATAGTGCATGACTTTACACGCACAGGTTTATTTCAGTCTTTATCTTTTTTTTTTTTTTTGTAGTTTAGTGAGATTCCTTTTGTGTCTTGTTAGACCTCCCTGTGTTTGTTTCTGAGTTGATTTTCCCTCAGCTCCTCTGTTCGGATTCCCACCCAGCCGTAGTGCATCTCACGGATTAGTCTCACCTGGCTCTCATGTCACCTCTCGCCCATTTTAAAGCCAGTCAGTTATTTATTTCCTTGTCAGATCCTTCCGTTGTCCTCCATGCTGATAGCCTCAGTGTTGTAAGTTTTCATCTAATAAACACATTTGGGTCCATATTAGCCACATTTTATGTCACTGGTGGTACAAAAAGGAATTGAACCATACAGGTGTTTATTTTTTTATTTAATTTATTTTAAAGCTTTTTACCCATCTTTCATCAATGAATATGTCCAGCATTGTAGAAACTACAACTAAACATGTATTTGATATACAAGCATGTAACTATTAATTGAGTTCAAACTGTTGCAAGTGTGCATTTAACCCCCCCGCCCCCCCAAAAAAAACAAAACAAAAAATACTATGAATTCCCTTTTTTCTCTACATTCACATCGTGAAAACAAAAATTTCATTAACTGAACAGGTTTCATGATTATAACCACGGCCCTAAACGTCCTCTGAAACAACAAGTACCCCTTGTACCTTCCTCGGCTTGTTGGACTCCTTTCTGTCCTTACCGAAGGAAAAAATCAGGAGCTGACAGGAGTTAAGGAGCTAATCTTCCCACAGTCAGGTTGCACGGACAAGCTGGAGATAAGAAACGGCTAATGATAAGGTTTGAGAACCCTGCAGCCCAAACACAAGCTGCAAGGGCCAAGATCCCTGAGCCTGATATAAAATAAAAGGCAAGACTACAAGGCCCAAGGCCCCCAGAAATTTAATAACACATTTGTGCCACCACCACCGGCATGTGTTGCCCTTTTTTTGCCAAGTGACTGGGTTGGAGACCAAAGGCAGGGTTGAGTAGATCGTAAGACCTTATACGAAATGACTGCATGAAGAAGAATACGCCACATGATGAGGAACGATGCGCTGGTCTGAATCCTGGGTGCAACTCTTTCCAACAAAGCTGTCGATTGCAGTTATTGCAGGAAAATGACGAGACATGTGCCTCGAGCAATGTGCTATTTATATACAGTGTGATGAAGTCACATTAGACAAGTGCTATAATCAAACGGGTCCACATCCGAACACAACATTGGATCATAAGTCTATAACCACAACTATTAACCGCACTCACAAACACACACACATTTAAAAGTGGTCACTATTTCACTATTTAGACGGTTTGCATGTAGTTGCAGCTGAGCTCACAGAGATCTCTGAGGAGCTTATTAGAAAGAATGTGCACACACACACACACATGCACGCACGAGCACACACACACACACACACACACACACACACACATACACACACACACACACACACACACACACCTACACACACACGCTATTGCTGGATAAGGTGTTTGAGGTTCATGTCGCCCCATGCTTCAGAAATATGCTCACTGCAGAAGCTGTGCAGCAGTAAGCTGAAGGGTCAGTAACATGCTTTAAATTTTGCTTTCAACCATTCCACGTAGTGCACCATTACAGCTGTAGTTGCTACACACTGATTGTCGAATGCCATCTAAGGAGAAGGCCAACCTGTCTCCAAAGCCTGAGGGAAAAATCCATCCCCATTTTTTATGGCTCACGCAAAATTATTTGACATATGACGGTGAAAATTAGCCGCAAAGGACTTGTTAAGTAAAGTTGAACATGTACAATGTCGACCTAACAACTGTCCTAAATGGGACGGTAAAATAATATAAGAAATATAATAAAAGGTTGAAGTACTAAAAGGGAAATGACTATCAAAGTGTCATGTTACCAGATGTCAGAATAAACAGTGTCAGAAGATAAGGACAAAAGAAACAACATCAATTAACAATCCTGATATATCAATCTATTTTTAGTTTGTTGGGTAATTCATTTACATATAAATTATTATAAAACTATTTATACTCATGCAAATTAGCAAAAAGACAAAAGGACAGAAAAATAAGCAATAACATTTCGATGATATTTTTTGTTGTAGTGAAATCAAATGGAGTCAGGAGGCAGGAAGAATCCTGACATGAACGCATTTAAAGCTGCTGTATGCAACCTTTATAAAGAATATGTTATTTTTACATATTTGTTAAAGCTGTCACCATGTTGTGACAGAATATTGTGACAAACAGTGAAAGGATCGATCTTTTGATCGATCTCCTCCACTTCCTCCCTGAGCTCCCACCGCTCCAACCAATCAGAACGAGGAGGAGGGACTTAGCGCGGTGATTCAACTGTTTTTGTTGCTAAATGTGCCAATGGTGGACAAATAACTTACTGCTACAGGAAAAAGTTTATCTGCTGTAATTAGTGGTGATGCTAACTAGACTGAACAATCACAACAGGCTATGCTAGCTGCGGTTTAAAGTAGGGGTGAGGCTGAGAGGTTGTGCCGCACAAGACTGTGATTGAAGGCGGTAAGACCCGCCTCCTGGTTCTGATTGGTTGTTTCTAGTTTGTACTGGGAGCACTGGGAGAAGGCAGAGATTATCTGTCTCACAGCACACTGTCACAACATAGTGACATTTTCAACAAATATGTAAAAAAAAAAAAAAAATACATATTTGTACATATTTTACAAATATGTAAAAAAAAAAAAAAAAAATATATATATATATATATATATATATATATATAT